>NC_079328.1:38755245-38880245 GCF_029931775.1 Euleptes europaea
AATCCAATGGCGTCTTTGCGTTGAGTCAATGGGCTTAAGCCCAACACACTACAGCACACACACCCGTGGACATTCCTAATTGGGGAGGGGGGAATCAGAGGCCAGACTGATACATCAGTTTTCTGGAAAAAGCAATGCAGCTGGGGTTGCCAGCTCTGGGTTAGTACATTTATGGAGATTTGGGGGTGGAGCCTGGAGGGGGCATAATTTGTGGGGGGGGGGACGTCATTGGAGTATCATGCCATAGAGTCCGCCCTCCAAAGCTGCAATTTTCTCTAGGAGAACAGATCTCTGTAGGCTAGAGCCCAAGTCTAATTCCTGGAGGTCTCCAGGCCCCACCTGAAGGTTGGTAGCCCTAGATCTAGCAGCTCTGAATTTAGTGATATTTTGGGTGGCAGACCCAGAATTTGAGAACTTCCTTAACCTAGAGGCCCATTCAACTCTAAATGCTTCCCAGAGCCTTGCAATACCATGTTGAAGCAGATATTCAAGAGGGTTAAGCAAGCATGGGCAATCATTTTAATTTCTTTATGATTTATACATTAGTTGGATGTTCTGGTTTTAATCCTTGCAACCATAGTTGCCGATGCCAAGCCCTTAAGAAATGAAGGAATAGAAATAAAATCAAATGAATAAATCCCTCATTCTGTGCAGGGCCAAATCGGACACTCTTGCCAGTGCAACAGTATCCATAATCACATAAGAATGTAAGAAAAGCCCTGCTGGATCAGACCAAGGCCCATCAAGTCCAGCAGTCTGTTCACACAGTGGCCAACCAGGTGCCTCTAGGAAGCCCACAAGCAAGACGACTGCAGCAGTATCCTGCCTGTGTTCCACAGCACCTAATACGGTATAACAGGCATGCTCCTCTGATCCTGCAGACAATAGGTATGCATCAGACTAGTATTCATTTTGACTAGTAGCCATGAATAGCCCTCTCCTCCATGAACATGTCCACTCCCCTCTTCAAGCCTTCCAAGCTGTCAGCCATCACCACATCACATATGTACAGATGCTCAGTGCAACGTCAGCTCTGGGCAATGCAGAATATTTTGCCCCATTTCACACACTTTTGTCATTTATGGGAATGGAAACTATATAGGAGACATCTTCAAGGAATCCTCATTTTTTCACAATGTTTATTTCTGTATTTTTTTTTTTTTTTTATAGCTGGCTATAGTTCATCACAGCTCTTAGGGCAAAACTAGGCAATACAGCATGCCTGAGTTTGCCACAAAGACGCAACACCATTTTAAAGCTTGGTTTTTAACTTTTCAAAATAACATGGGGGCTCGATCCTGCTGGACTGTTTTGGTTCTTGAACATGGCATAGGGGGCAGAAACAGGAACCTGACATCCTCCAACACAGTGGTCCCCAGAAGAACTGGGCTCCCACCAGCGTGGTGTAGTGGTTAAGAGCAGTGGTTTAGTGCGGTGGAGTCTGATCTGGAGAACTGGATTTAATTCCCCACTCCTCCACATGAGTGGTGGAGGCTAATCTGGTGAACTGGATTTGTTTCCCCACTCCTACACATGAAGCCTGCTGGGTGACCTTGGGAAAGTCACATTCTCTCAGCTTCACCTACCTCACATGGTGTCTGTTGTGGGGAGGGGAAGGGAAGGTTATTGTAAGCCAGTTTGAGTCTCCCTTAAATGGTAGAAAGAGTAGGCATATAAAAAGCAACTCTTTTTCTTCTATGGCATTTTGAAAAGTTGTAAAAAAAATCCCTAAAATGGTGCCAAATATCCATGGTAGAATAAGGGATGTGGTATCGTCTAGTTTGGCCCTCAGTCTCCATTGTTAATTCATGCCTTTTCACTTCCTCTACATTTCAGATGTGCAAGTGCACATTAAAAACACACTGCAAAAAAGCAATTATGACATGGTTGTTTCAAGAGTTTTTGTGTGTGATGTTTTGCCAAATCACAGGAGTGCATATAAGCATTACTAAATCATCACATAAAATTATCTGATGTAGCATATTTAGTCACATCATGATTCAACTTTTTTGCAGTGTTTTATCAATGCACACATGAGCATCGATAATATGGAAGGAATTCCTAATTAATGGAAGGAAGCAAAATTTTTATAAATTCTTAACAGTTTAATTCAGGAGGAATGCAACACTGTGCTGAATATCCCTGCTGAAGTCCAATATGTTTAGGATTTCAAGCTTGTCTTCAGGAAAAGCAATAATTCAGTCCCTACACAAAGATGTGTTGTCCAGATTGTGGCACTATTACTGTTACTTCCAACTCTGCCTTTCTAAAACTTTAGCCCATGCACATGGGGCTTCTACTAAATGACAAAATAAAATTTAATATGGACCACAAAACATTTGAAAATATCGATACATGAAGACATATAGAAATGTCGTTAAATGAACTTGTATTTTAAGCGACACTTATAAATAGATACTTTGCCAGAGAAAGCAAACAGTAAAAATCAAATTGTACCAAAGCATAGTGTTAGATCTAGTTCCATTAGGAATTCATGGACCTGATGGCTTTTTATGGCTTGTATATAAATGAAAACTTTGCATCATCACTTTTAATATAGATAAGACCACAGTGTGTGTATCCAGATATCCCCCACCATAGTAAACAAGCAACATCTAACAAAATATATAGTCTATAGTAACTTTTCTAACAAGGTTATAGCCCATCTTCCTGTTTCAACTGGAATGCTGATTCTTGGCATGGGCAAAGCCCCACAGGATTCAGCTCTCAAGATCTTTCTACTGTTTAGCCCCATCTAAGATAAATACATAGTTGGACATTTACTAACCAAAATAAGTCATTGTGGGGGGGATAGAAGAAGAAGAGTTGGTTTTTATATGCCAACTTTCTCTACCATTTAAGGAAGAATCAAACAACCTTACAATCACCTTCCCTTCCCCTCCCCACAACAGATTCTGAGGTATGTGGGGCTGAGAGAGCTCTAAGAGAGCTGTAATTAGCCCAAGGTCATCCAGCTGGCTTCATGTGTAGGAGTAGGGAAACCAAACCGGTTCACCAGATTAGCATCCACAGTTCATGTGGAGGAGTGGGGAATCAAACCCGATTCTCTATATTAGAGTCCACTGCTCCAAACCACCACTTAAGGAATTACCTGAAAATTAGATATTTTAAGTACCGTTTTTCTGCAAAGCTGGAGATTCCGTTGGGTTTGTAGAAGCTTAATTGGCAGTTGTAGCTGGCCCTGATATGTGGGTTTTGCTACTAGGGGACAGGAACAGAACTGGATTTCTGCACAAACTAACTAAACTACACCATAGAGCCTCAGATTATGAGGGGCTTCTAAGCACAATAATAATTGTGTGCTGTCAAGTCACAACCAACTCATGGTGACCCCAGCACCATGTGGTTTTCTAGGCAAGAAATGAACAGAGGTGGTTTGCCCTTGCCTTCCTCTGCATAGCAACCCGTCTTCCTTGGTGGGCTCCCCATCCAGGTCCTAACTGGCCAATGCGGCTTAGCTTCTAAGCTCTGCCAAGATTGTACTAGTCATGGAGCCTCTGAAACTTAACATAGTTAAGGGTCTCGGGCTGTCTTAACCTTGACCTCGGGCCAATGCTCAGAGGTAGAGACAGTAGTGTTCTAAATATGAACAGAATTATTTCTGACAGTTATTCAGGCACCTTACATTCTAGTGTTATTTTCCCAGATAGCAAGAGGCAGGGAAGGCACCAAGAGAAGAGTGCAACTCAGCAGATACGTATTTGACAGGGAGTTTGTTCTACCAGAACACTTAGATCATCTTCCCACAAAACAGAATTGTCCTAATTGGTGTTTCTGTGCATTTATCTTTTCCAGCAACAGCTAGCAGAAAGGGTCAGGTTGAGCCCTCCAGATGGTTATCCCTGTTCAATGGATAGGTACACCGGACCATCCCTACACTTTTTAGAGGCATTATTTAAATCTGATGGCAAAAATGGGATTCTAGAACTCACAGGCTAATTTAGTATAGCACTACTCATATAAGGCTAATGCTTCCTGCGCCAAGCTCACCAAGCATTTAATAATAATACTTAAAAATAATTATTCTGATGTGGCTGGAATAGCCTCTAGTTGGAGTTTGTCAAAATTGGATTGGGAAGCAACAGGTATATCCATACTGGAGTCTTCTGGGCAAGCACTTAGGTGCCATCAAGTTGGTTTTGACAATCAGAATGGCAGCATCGTTTTCTTGTGTTTCAGCTTGTGCAGGAGCTCTAACCCAAGGGAAATTTTGCACTCGACCTAACCCCAGGTATACAGTGAGAGCCAGCGTGGTGTACTGGTTAGAGTGTCAGACCAGGCTATGGAAGACGCAGTTTTGAAACCCCACTCTGCCATGGAACCTCGTTGGATGATCATGGGGCCATTCACACATTCTCAGCCTAACCAACCAGCATTGTGTAGTGGTTAAGAGCGGTGGACTCTAATCTGGAGAACCGGGTTTGATTCCCCACTCCTCCACATGAGTGGCAGGCTCTAATTTGGTGAACCAGGTTGGTTTCCCCACTCCTACACATGAAGCCAGCTGGGTGACTTTTGGATACTCACAGTTCTCTTAGAACTCTCTCAGTCCCACCTACCTCACAAGGTGTCTGTGGTGGGGAAAGGAAGGGAAGGAGATTGTAATCCAGTTTGATTCTTAAAAGGTAGAGAAAGTCAGCATATAAAAACCAACGTTTCTTCTTCTTCTACCTCACAGGGCTATTCTGATAAAAAAGGAGGATGGGAGCATGAAGTGCACTGCTATGAGTCCCCACTGGGGAGAAAGTAGGGTTGCCAATCTCCAGGTACTAGCTGGAGATTTCCTGCTATTACAACTGATCCCCAGCCGATAAAGATCTGTTGCTGGAGAAAATGGCCACTTTGGCAATTGGACTCCCCTCCCCAAAACCCGCTCTCCTCAGGCTCTGCCCAAAATAACCCCCGCTGGTGGCAAAGAGGGACCTGGCAACCCTAGAAAAAAGGCAGGATATGCATGATGTACATAAATAAATAAAATAAATGCACATCTGTGCAGGAGAGAAGACTCATACTGCTTTGAGCCACTTGCATATTTTTATACATTCACCCACATGTGATAGCTTAAAAATCAGGAAATCTGGGGCTTTTGGGGTTCCAGATTCCCAGAGGTAATGCCTGTCTCCCTTTACCCATTAATTAACGTTGCTATTGAGCCCAGCAGTCCCTGGGCACTGGCGCTATATGGGTGTCAAAGTCTATTAAATAAAGCAGAAAGTAAAATGTCCTATTAAATAGATACTGCCCTAAATTCTGATGAAACTTAGAGCAATAATGTAAAAAGCTGGTTATGTGCTTACATTAAAACCCGGATTTTAAAGCATTAGCACATCGCCACTGTGCTCCTGCTTGGCATGTGTTTTATGCCCAATACCCTACTCTGGCACATTAACAATCTGTGTATCCATTCATCAGCAGTACATTTTGAATTGTATATTTATGGCACAGAGCACTTTTCATCGCTGGAAATTAATGAACATGCCTCTCTCATAACAAACAAGCACCTGTGCTGCATAGTTAGTAATCGGAAACAGATTTATTTTTATTAGAGTATATGTGGGCAAAAAAAAATTTCTCTCTTTTTGGAAAAAAAAAACACGGCATGCTCGTTGCTTGATTATAAGGGCACGCTCTGCCAATGGATATCTTTGTTGTACAAATGCCTGCCTATAATTTCTGCCCGTAATATTTTGCATTTGAAATTTAATGATAATGCCTTCATATAGGACATAATCACTCCTTTACTTGTCTTGACAAATCAAATCCCGAGCGACTGCCAGCCACTGTTAAAGCGAAATGAGAAACCTACAAGTAATGAGGAAGAACAGATGTATTGAACCATTTTGAGGTTAACTGGGTTTTCTGAGGAGAAGAAGAAGAAGAAGAAGAAGAAGAGTTGGTTTTTATATGCCAACTTTCTCCATCACTTATGGGAGCCCCAAACCAGCTTACAATCCCTTCCCACAACAGACACCCTGTGAGGCAGGTGGGGTTGAGAGAGTTAGGACTAACCCAAGGTCACCCAGCTGGCTTCATAGGGAGGAGTGGGGAAACAAATCCAGTTCACCAGATTACAGCCCATATGGAGGAGCGGGGAATCAAACCCGGTTCTCCAGATCAGAGTCTACTGCTCCAAACCATTGCTGTTAACCACTACACCACGTTGATACATTCATGCAAGCCTGGGCCCTGGAAACCACTGAGAACTGTGACTGTACGGCAACCCTGTGGAGTCAAATAGCTCTGACCTGGTTTTGGCAGTTTTAACTATGCCATCACAAATCGTCCGTTTTATTCAGTATTAGGTTTAATTCGCATTCAAACAATTTCCATTAAATTGATTTAACACAATTACAAAACCATGGGGTGGGGGAGAGGATATGATCAGAAGCCTGGTCAGATCTGTAATTAGCAAAGCCTCTTTTAAGGTAAGGTTTCCAGGATGAAATTCTGAGAGTCATCTTGCGGTTCTCCATTCATCTTTAAAAGTTGAATTACGGTCCTACGGGTCCAGATTCAGATCAGGGCCATGCAGAGACAGGAGTGAGCCTGATTTACTCCCCTTCATGGTTTCACTAACCAATGCTCCCCTGCAGACACACTAAGGAAAAACAGATGACCAGTAATCTTTATTTCTTTGAAGGGTTAAAGAGAGCAATCATGTCCCACCTCAACCTCCTCTTCTCCAGACCAAACATTCCCAACTTCCTCAGCCTTTCCTCGTAGGGCTTAGTCTCCAGGCCCCGATCATCCCCGAAACTCTCCTCTGCACCCGCTCCATTCTGTCCACATCCTTTTTGACATGAGGCCTCCAGAACTGCACACAATACTCCAGGTGTGGCCTGACCAACACAGTGTACAGTGCTTAAATAAATCTTAAATGATCAGGACCCAATGCAAAGGCCACCAAAGAGTTAGCACCTGTAAATTGAGTTGGAAAGCAACAGCGACATATTATTGTGGCTATTTATTACTCTGGGCCATGCGTGTATAGGAAAATATATATATAATCTCACTAACCTTGCCCACCTTACTTGCGATATGCACTATGACAAGTGTCTCAGTTTATGTTCCTCAATCTTGCCCGCCAGGTCATAAATAAAACAGGGATTGCCGGTGCCCCCTCAGGAGAACAGCCCTGCTTCAATCTTTTTAAGCTCTCCACCAGACAGAGATAAGCCTTCACTACCCTTAAAATATTCTTGAGGACGGTATCAAGGACCACCACCTCAGCACTAGAAATTACAATTTTCTGGAGCCTGCAATAGGAAGCAGGCAGAGATTTTTTACTGGGAATTCATAACCTGGCTTTCCTTTCTGACAGTTTCCCTTTGCTGGGACTCTGTCAAAAATATGGACTTGACATTAGCTGGATTTTTGAACGTCAAATCCCTGGATTTCCCAAGTTAAATTTCAATACAGTTATAAGAGAACACTATTTGCTTGTTACCTATTTCACCCTGATTCAGAGAGCCATATACCATCCCAACACATGCGCCTATCTCTTGTCCCACTTGTTTCTTTGGATGAAAAAAAAAATCCATAGGCACCAAAAAGAATGTATACTAGGATCTGCTTCCTCCATTGATGTCAACTAGGAAGCTCTTGCAGGAGTAGGGTTGCCAAATCCCTCTTCACCACCAGTGGAAGGTTTTTGAGGCGGAGCCTGAGGAGGGAGGGGTTTGGGGAGGGGAGGGACTTCAATGCCATAGAGTCCAATTGCCAAAGCGGCCATTTTCTCCAGGGGAATTCATCTCTATCAGCTGAAGATCAGTTGTTATAGCAGGAGCACTCCAGCTAGTACCTGGAGGGTGGCAACCCTATGCTCGAGGGAAAGGTCCATATGCACAACCATGAGGCATCTGCACAATCAAACCTGATTAGACTGGAAATCTATTGTGGGCAGGTGGAGAAGGAGCTAATGAACAGACACGGAGACTGAACGTTGACCCGGAGACTTTCTGAAGTCTGACACTAAGCGTATTCTGGACAGTCATAAGGAATTTGCATATTTGGGGATAGCTTATAGCCATCAGGACGAGGCTGGAGTAGCATCATTGCAGCCTATATCATACTTCATTGGGCGTTTTGTTTGATATTGACTACTTGGGTTTGTTTTAAAAGGATTGTTACCCCAGCTTAATCCTTCTCTGTGGGGTGAGATAAAAATCTAAATCAGTGTAGCAATTAGAAGAACCTTAACCAACAGGAACTCATCTTGTAACTTGTGCAGTTTTGTAAGAAAATGTAAATGTCTTATAAAGGTCACCAACAGAAACTGAGCATTATCATTGCAGGAATCAACCACTTGCCATTTCAAGGCAACTCAACTATTTCCAGTCATCTTTTCTTTTTCTTTTTTTAAAAAATGCCATAACTCTATAGTATCACAGGAATCGTATGTTTTTGCATGTCATAGGCTCACCTTCTAACAGTTTCTTGGCATTTAGCAAGAACTGGCAGGGGGGGGGGGGTTGCTAACTCCAGCTCATGCAGATAAGCAACAAAGAAAATCACCATCGACATAGAAATCAAAGACAGGGAGAACACCATGAAACAGTTATAACCCAGACCATAGTGACAAGGATGTTCCGGTGGAAAGGTGGAACACAAAGAGAGGCAAAAATGGGGTTTCAGCAACAGGATAGGGTATGTCACACTCCATATACCTAAGCTACAGACTCAGTGTTCGGTTGTCTTCCAAGTTCCCACATTTACAATGGTTGAAGATAATGTGCTCTCCACCAAACGGCCAGGTGCTACCCTGGATCCTGCTAGCATTTGCACCTTGAGTTTCTTAACAGCATTCTTTCACGTTATTCCATCCCTGATGATCTTCTAGGAATTTCAGCTGATAACCACCAGCTTAGAGACTGGGTATTTAAAGCCAATGAACTGATCGATTGATTGATTACGCTTCCAAACTATGCCAACAGCTTTATTGGCAGGATGCTAATCTCGAACACCAAGGGATCAATGGTCTGCATTTGTGGATCTGGAGGACTTGCCTCACTACATCCTATTTTGCCCATTGTATGTAGGCCCCAAGGCTACATTTTTGGCAGGAATATTATCTATTATCAATACACACCCGGTTGCAGAGAAAATTATATTTCTGCTGTCTGGTAGCATTTCACCACATGGAGGGGAACCCACCTGGCAACCCAAAATTGTCACGAAACTCTTTGTGTTCAGCCTTTTCCTGTCTCCAGCATCTGATGGCCTCCAAATCTGATGGGATTGGGACACTGTATGTGTGTTTGTGTTTTAAATGAGAAAACAGAATGAGAACACTTTGTAGCCCACATCTACTTGCACAGGAAATGCAGAATTGGTACAACCAGGGTGGTGAAGTCATTAAAGCACTGAACTAGTACTTGGGAAACCCAAGTTTGAAACCTCCAATCTCCATTTGACCACGAAGGATGCCAGTCATGATCCGTTTCTCAAGCCCTGCTCACCTTAAGAGGTGAGATGGGTAGCAACTAGAGATTGGACATTTTCAGTGGGCACTTTGTCATCGTAATGGCCATCCCCCTTGAATGGTGCCTACCACTAAGCGTCAGACCAAAACATTACTTTTTACCTAGATTTTTAGCTAAGGAGTTAACACACATGGACTAAATATTTCTACAAAAAATATTTCCATACAAAACAAAAGATAACCATATGATTAAAAAAAAGGTTTTGTTTTTTTAATTCTTTGGGTATATTATTTATTAAAATTAAACTAATTTAATTTTCCACTTCCCCCCCCCCTTTCCAACAGGCTTTTATATATCTTTTACCTTGTATAACATTCATATAAATGTCAGAATGTGTATTATAAAATTGTTTTATGTATGGCCATTGAGGAAAGCCTATATAAGGCCGACACGTGTTTGGTCTAAGTTTGGTCATTTTATGTATTCAGATCAACTGAGTATGTGTAGTTAATATTGGTTCATGCTTTTTAGGTAGCCTACATTGTAGGCCCAGTGTTTGAACATATATTTGTGCACAATATAATAAAAATAGATATTTTATGTAGTATCTAGCTCAACCTCTTCGGTTTCCTTTACCTCCCACTAAGCTTCAGACCAAAACATTACTTTTTACCTATATTTTTAGCTAAGGAGTTTTTAATAATCTTTTTATGGATACCTTTTAGAGTGCTCAGTAGTGGTTTTATACTCTCTCTCTCTCTCTCTTTTTTTTTTTGGCCTGGTTTGTTTTTAATGGCTTGTCTTGTTTTTACTTGTAAGCCGCCTTGAGGAAGACTCTGGAGGGAATATGAATTCCCTTAATCAATAAATAATTAAGCCAGCCAGCCTGCCAGCCGGCCTGCTGAGCAACCTTGTGAAAGTCTATCAGTCACTTTACTAATTTACTGGAGTGTCGCTAGGAAGATAAAATGGAGGAGGGAGAACCATCTCCTACAATTATGTTAGGTCCAGTTCCAGATGTTTAACTCATTATCAGTCAGACCTGACTCTAGACCCTTCCCCAAATGACTACTCCCAAGTCACCTTTCTTACATTCAAGTTCTCCATCCCAATAAAGGAGACCAAAGCTGGTGGATGGCTGACAAGATTTGAAAAACATTTTACACAGCTCAAGTTGGATCCAGTCAGTTATTTCAAATAACCTTAACCAATTCTCCTCCTTACTATAGTTCCTAATCCCCTTGGCTTTTACAAATGCAGTTCCAAGGATACCCAACATATTTATTTATTTATTTTTCAAATTTATAACCAACCCTCATCCCCAGCGAGCCAGGCTCAGGGCGGATAACAATAATTAAAACATAAGTATATCCAATATATAAATCCAGTACATCCTTGAAACCATAATCATTAAAACCATTAAAACCCTACTCAGATGGCCGTAACTAAACCTAGGTGCCACAGCGACAAATGTCAGCAGATCAGCCCCCCAGATTTCAAGATGGGGGTGGGATTGGGAGGCTAGTAAAGATGGATCTTCTTGCGGCTGTTCTCAATTATAGGCCTGGCGGAATAGCTCCATTTTACAGGCCCTGCGGAACTCCTTACGGTCCCGCAGGGCCCTGATGTTACCATAACATAGCCTTTTTGGTGATCAAAGAGGACTCCTCTTTCAGTTTTCACCAGCAGGAAAACTTTTCTGGATCAAGCCCTCTGATGTGCTACGAAAATGAACAATAGTTAAGGTCATATTTCATTCATTATCATTGATTGCCTATGTTTGTGGTGCATATGTAAAGATTGTGATTTGAAGTTATTCATATTTTAAATATGATTGGGAAGATCTTCAGCATTTTCAGATTGGGGACCCGTCTTTATTTACAGCAAGTTGGCGTCATGGGACCCACCGAACTGCAAGTGCACAGCAGGAAGTTATATGATATCACAATCATGCAACATGACAGGAAGAGGGGGTGCCAGAGTTATGACCTTCCAACATCAGAACTATGGACCAAGACAGCAGAAGACAAGAAACACAAACCAAGCAATTCTCTCCAGGATCAGAGGAGAATGCCTACTATATTAGGTGCTGTGGAACACAGGCATGATGGTGCTGCTGCAGTCGTCTTGTTTGTGGGCTCCCTAGAGGCACCTGGTTGGCCACTGTGTGAAAAGACTGATGGACTTGATGGACCTTGGGCTGATCCAGCATGGCCTTTCTTATGTTCTTAAGCCCAAGGTGACTTCCCATAGTGAAGAACAAACTGAGTGTTTCAGTCATAGAGCATCCCTCTTCAACAATGAATGACTTAGAGTGCAATCCAAAGAACATTTCTATGGAAGTAATTGGATAGACCCACTTAGGATGGCACTGCTAGTCCTGCCTTCCCTTGTTGCTGCCCCTCCCAGCATGCATGTAAAGAGAGTATGACACATTCGTACCAGCAGAGCAAATCCTTCCAAAAAGCAAAAAAAAAATGGCAGCTCTATAGGAATTGTAACCCAACGGGGGGTTGGGGCTCCACCCATGCATTCAAATCACCAGAGCAGACAATACAGGACTAGACTGACAAATAATATGATGACAGAAAGCAGCTTCGTATATGCTGCTTTAACCTCTGATGAACCATAATTTAAGAGGATAACAATTTGACCGAAGGAAATGCTGAGGTAAAGCACACAAAGCTCTTTGAATGCCCTGAAGTGTAGCACAAATGCTATATATCATTAAATCCATAGGTCACCTAAGGCAAGCCTCTCTCTTTCAGCATACTTCACAGGTCTGGTTTTAAGAATAAATGAATCAAAAATATTTTGCACGATATACTTTGCAGCAAGAGGAAGTTCTAGATAAAGGACACATCATAATATTGTTAGACTGGTCTTTGATAGTGCAGATGGACAACAATTAGCTTCTCTATGGTCAAGACGTTTTAGAATAGGAGAGAGTTTCAAAACCTTTGGCAATTTGTACATGTTTGTTAGTGAGTATGTGTCTGTGTAAGCCCGAGATGTTCTGCCAGGCCTATGGTTGAGGGCAGCAACGGTTTTCCATCAGAGCTGGCCTCCTGACTCCTTCTTCTTCTCATCTGAATTCAAATCGGGGATCCTGATGGCTTTTCTGGGCCTGCCATGGACCTGTGCTCAATAAATGGGTGTCAACTGATTAATAGAAATCTGGTTTTAAATGTAAAGTTGATTCATTTATATAACTGTGGTATTATTACATTGTATTGTATGATATTTGATTGATGTTAGCTGTGCTGAGCCCGGCCTTAGCCGGGATAGAGAGTGAAATACAAGCTGAAATAAGTAATAATAATATTAATAATAATAGTAATAAAATCAAAGAGGACAACAGCCTTAACATCATTTACACACCTCATTATCCAAACACTAATGAAAGACAAAGGGTTGAGATAAGAAAGAATCAGCATCAGGGAGTTACTCTAGATGGAAAGATACTGGCAGGACGTGACCTTGTATTGGATAACTTGCACTTTTAACTAATTAAAAGATACATGGATTGTACGGTGGACAGCATAAATAAAAACAAAGAAAGCTTGTTGTATTGCACCCCGACTGAATTAATGCTGTTGTAATGGAAAGTCTCCACGGAAAGCCTTCACAAGACCATCACTTAAATACTATGTGAAAACTTTCATGCTCACATGGTGTAGTGGTTAAGGGCAGCGGTTTGAAGGGGTGGACTCTGATCTGGAGAACCGAGTTTGATTCCCCACTCCTCCACATGAGCGGCAGAGGCTAATCTGGTGAACTGGATTTGTTTCCCCGCTCCTCTACACGCAGCCAGCTGGGTGACCTTGGGCTAATCCCACTCTCTCAGCCTCACCTACCTCACAGGGTGTTTGTTGCGGGGAGGGGAAGGGAAGGTGATTGTAAGCTGGTTTGATTCTCCCTTAAGTGGTAGAGAAAGTCGGCATATAAACTCTTCTTCTTTCAAGTCTCTTTATTAATCTCAGCTGGGATATGAACCAAATGTTCTTTTCCCCGGGCCTTATTGTACATAGGAGCCCTGTGGCGCAGAGTGGTAAGCTGCAGTACTGCAGTCCAAGCTCTGCTCACGACCTGAGTTCGATCCCAATGGAAGTTGGCTTCAGGTAGCCGGCTCAAGGTTGACTCAGCCTTCCATCCTTCCAAGGTCAGTAAAATTAGTACCCAGCTTGCTGGGGGTAAAAGGAAGATGACTGGTGAAGGCACTGGCAAACCACCTCGTAAAACAAAGTCTGCCTAGTAAAGGTCGGGATGTGATGTCACCCCATGGGTCAGGAATGACCCGATGCTTGCACAGGGGACCTTTACCTTTTATTGCACATACCCAATGGAGCTGGGCTATTATGGGTTGTGTTCATGTGTTCAATGGTTCTATCTTTGGCTAATCTTCTAGACTAGCTATTCATCTGGTTTCTTTTAGTTCTAAAGTTCTAATGTGAATGCTCTTGGCTCCTCTTACGCTATTTAGGACTCCATCATCACTCACTCATCTCTGACTGCGTATACTATCTCCCATGAGGTAAGCAACTTAGATGTCAACCACACACCTCTAGTTAAGTATATTCTATAAGATGTTGTGGCAGGCAAGTAGTATAAAAATCACTTTCCGTTACAAATCTTTTTTTTAAATCACTGAAGAAAAAATACTGAATAGTCTAAACACTAAAATGTAGATGTTTATAAATGAGGGGGAAAACAAAGGTTTCCCAGTAACTGGTACAGGGGGGAGTAGATCTGACCTGTTTTAATAGCGTAAAACTTTCTATATATCACAGCACTAAGCGAAAAAGTAAAAGTAGGGTTTCTCGTGGTCATCTAAAAAGAAATTATGTTCAACTTGCACCTGAGTAACGTCTTTCTCTCTCCAAATGCAAAGATATACCCCCCTTTACGTGTTTGGCAACAACGGTTTTTTGAACAAGCATTAAAATGTCAGCTCAAGTTGCCAGACTCATTCTTACAACACTGCCGCTGACTGTTTGTTTAAGGGGAAAGAGATTTAGGTGCTCACATGTTCATTAACACACTCAGAAAGGGATGAAAACAATTTTAAGGACTTAAAAATGTGTGTGTTTTGGGGGGGAGATGCTATGTCTCCTGCAAAATGAAAGAATACATACATACATACATACATACATACATACATACATACATACACATATGCATACATACACACACACACACATATACATATATATAAACTCTCTCTATATATAAAATATAAACAATAGAGTTTGGACAAAAATAGGTTATTTAAGGAAATCAACACTACAACTTTAAAAGAAGAGGGGAAAGGGGGGGGGAATACCTGCTGATTCCAAATGCTGGAGGCCCTTATTTTCTAATGAAATATACTGCTTTTGGAAGGGCCCTGTGGTTTCTTTAAAAACAAACAAAAAACACGTTTTGATTCCAGCATTATTGCTCTGGAATAGGTGTGGTTGCCTTTGAAATGCAAGCTCCCTGCTTCTGCAGTCAGTGAACCATCACTGATAGGGCTGACTAGTCAGAAGCAAAAACTGGCTAGTTATAAAACTACTACAGTATATCCTTTATCTCATACACATTTAAAGGATTTACCTATCTGTCCCACTGCAGACCTACTCATTGAGTAGGAGCCAACAGCATATGATTGTGTTAATTAATCTGCTATTGTGAGTAAAGGAGCAGCTGCAGTGGTCTCGAGGATACGTTGTCAAAGGAAAACAATGTAATGTTAAGCTTCTGACTGCATATTCGGTTACAAAGCAGGTTTACGATAAGTTAAATTCATAAATCACAGATCATTCCCCCCCCCCATAATACTAATAAATAACATCTGACCTTTAAGGGAAAGGTTTGAGCGTTCTTAATTTCAGCAGGGGGAAAAAATACGTTGTGAAATACAATACTTAAAGCTCCAACCCAATTCTTTGTTTGGAAAACAAACATTCCCCAGAAATGATAGGAAATGGTAGGAGCTGTAAGACCTGACCCCTCGCTCTTTGAGATACATGCCATTGTCAATTGAACAAAGATCAGAACCCAAAATATCAAGTTAAAAGAAAATCTCATTGGCTCCCTTCCAGGGCTCCCTCTAATAAAAACACAATTTTGAATATTATACAGCAATGCAGAATAAAAGGAACATTCATTATATGAAAAAACACTTTCTATTTACATAGGATTTGATCTTTCCTGCCATGAAAAAAGGTACAGCGTAGAGTACTCTTTCCCCCCTTTTCTCCAAAGCACAATAATATAATCCTGTAATTCAGAAAGCAGTCAAACTAAAATAACGTCTGCTCTTCTGGAGGGTGAATGCAAGTCTGTCTCTCTCACCGGCACTGATCTTCCCATAAGCACCGAAGCAGACCACTGACCCAAGAGGAGATAGGATTGAGCCTTAGGACTAACAGACGTTTTTAAGATAAACCCTTTACCAGTCCCGTGCTGTTCTGAACTTAGCACAGGAGTTCAGCACCAGCAACAGGAGTAACCAGGCCTGAATCGGTTGGGGTAACAGCAAAGCAAAACCGATTATTTGGCCCAGTGTTCTTGGAAACTCCTCCATGATGCACCAGTGCTGTGTGAATGGGTGTATGTGTAGAAGGGGAGAAGAACAAATGCAAAATGTGGAGGCCTGAGTGAGGTGATGGAGAAGATTCTGCTAGCTGGCTAGCAGCAGCTGAAGAACATCTAGCTGAGTGTTTCTCCGCTGCTACAGGTATTAAAGCCCGGGCATGCCTGGAGGAGTGAGTCCTTGAGCATGATCCTGGAATGTGTCCCTCAGCTCTTAGCCTAGAATGGAAAGGAAGATCGGCCAGCAGAGGGATAGAGTAGGGATGCCAGCCTCCAGGTGGGACCTGGGGATCTCTTGGAATTACAGCTCATCTCCAGACTACAGAGATCAGTCCCCCTGGAGAAAATGGATGCTTTGGAGGACAGACTCTAGGGTATCCATGCTGAGTCCCTTCCCCAGACCCCACCCTTCCCAGGCCCTGCTCCCAAATTGCAAGAAATTTCCCAACTCAGAGTTGACAACCTTTGTTCAAATATTTGCTCATCCTTGAAGCTTGCTGGATGACTGTAAGCCATGAAGCATTAGTAGCTCCATTCAGACATAGTATAAAACATGATGCAGTGGCTTGGTTCAGATGTAACACAAAACCATGGTTTATTTGAAATCTATGGCATTGTACCCCATAGAGGTTCCTGTTCTCCCCAAGCTCCATTCCCAAATATCCAGGAGTTTCCCAACCTGGATCTGGCAACTCTACCCCTCCCCACCCCCTGCTGGTGGCCAGGAGGGACCAGGCAACCTTAGAGAGAGAAGACACATAGACCTGATCTGCATTTTGAAGCCTTGCTTCCCTTCTGTTGTTAGTGTTTTGGGTTTCCCTGGAGAGGAGGAGGAGAGGAGGAGGAGGAGGAGAAGAAAAAGAGTTGTTTTTTATATGCCGACTTTCTCTACCACTTAAGGAAGAATCAAACCAGCTTGCAGTCACCTTCCCTTCCCCTCCCCACAACAGATACCCTGTGAGGTAGGTGAGGCTGAGAGAGTGTGACCAACCCAAGGTCACCCAGCTGACTTCATGTGTTGGAGTGGGGAAAACAAATCCAGTTCACCAGATTACCGTCCGCCGCTCATGTGGAGGAGTAGGGAATCCAACCCGGTTCTCCAGATTAGAGTCCACTGCTCCAAACCACCACTCTTAACCACTACACAGCCCTGGCTCAGTGGGATAAACGTACACTGGGATAAATGTCAAAAGATAAAATAAAATGTATACAATAAAACGGGCCCTTCCAAAGCAGTGACCTTCCTACCAGTATCTATATAATGGGTTTAAATTGCAAGCTGAAAGGTGCCGGCTGGATATTAGGAAAACATTTTTTACAGTAAGAGTCATTCGGCTACCCAGAGAGGTAGTGAACTCCCCCTCACTGGCAGTCTTTAAGCAGAGGCTGGACAAACACTTGTCAGGGATGCTCTAGGCTGATCCAGCATTAAGCAGGGGGTTGGGCCTAGATGGCCTGTATGGCCCTTTCCAGCTCTACGATTCCTTGATTCTGTCTCCCCACCACTACCTTCTAATACCTCTGAAGATAAGTCATAATCCGTTGAGCGTGCTACACAGATGCCTGCACATATTTTTTTTTTTAAAGAATGCCATCTGAAATAATGCATACAACGTACACCACAGCAAGAATGTTGAATTGCCAATAGCTTTTGTAAGGTCATTAGAATAACACTTTGTGTCTTTAATCAAGCTCCGAGAATTCATGAGCATCATTAGTCATTGGGATGATGACTTCATTGAGGTTGATTGGGCTGGGCCTTCGTTACTGCTCTGTATTATGTTTCATTTTCCAAATCAAAAATCCTAAAACAAAATAATTTCC
Organism: Euleptes europaea; assembly: GCF_029931775.1. Taxonomy (NCBI): domain Eukaryota; kingdom Metazoa; phylum Chordata; class Lepidosauria; order Squamata; family Sphaerodactylidae; genus Euleptes; species Euleptes europaea. The sequence continues at coordinate 38,773,089 of NC_079328.1, forward strand.
TGATCTTTTAAAACCTTGATTAAAACTCTGTTGTGGGGCTGAAACCAAATTCTTAGCATTATCCATTTGTCAAAATATGCCATAACTTTTGGGAGAGGCAGATCCCTCCTCCCCTTAGCAGCAGAATTGCTGCTTTGTTAGCGTCGCTTCTCTCAGCAGAAGAGGAAAGAGAAAGAAGTAAATGTGGGATATTTTCTGCAATGGAAATCAAATAAAATGTTTCAACCTTGTAAGAGAATTGTGCCAATGAAAATGAACTATTCTAAAACAGTGTCAAGGTGGGCAGCCATGTTGGTCTGCATGAGAAGAGCAAGATCTGAGTCCAGTAGCAATCCAACAAGGTATCTAGGATATAACTTTTTGAGAGTCAACACACAGTTAAATTGTGGAACTCCCTGCCCCAGGATGTCGTGACGGCTGCCAACCTGGAAGGCTTTAAGAGGGGAGTGGACATGTTCATAAAGGGGTATTCATGGCTACTAGTAAAAATGGACACTAGTCATGATGCATACCTATTCTCTCCAGGATCAGAGGAGCAGGCCTATTCTATTAGGTGCTGTGGAACACAGGCAGGACAATGCTGCTGCAGTCGTCTTGCTTGTGGGCTTCCTAAAGACACCTGATTGGCCACTATGGAAACAGACTGGTGGACTTGATGGACCTCAGTCTGATCCAGCATGGCTTTTCTTACATTCTTATGTATCTGTTCAAGGGAGCTTTAACTGTCCAAAGCTTATAACCTGGAAATCATATTGGTCTTTCAGGTGCTACTGGACTCAAATCCTGCGACTCTAAAACAGGCTCTAGATACAAGCGCCAAAAATAATGCTTGGTGGTGTAAAATGGAGATTAAAAAAAACAACAACTCTTTCTACCAAGTGCCCAGGCCTCTTAACTCTGCTCAGTCCTGCTATTTTTCTAATCCAGTTGTTGCACTGTTTATGGTACGTCTTACACGGTTTATTGCGTTCCCCCGCCCAATGTTATAATCCACCTTAAATCTCAGCGAGAAAGGCAAAAAAAGAAAGAAAAGAAAGAAAAGTAAATACATTTGCCCAAAAGGATCTGTACCTCCAAGCTAAACTTAGATATTTGGATGTGAAACCATCTGGGAATCACTTTCTGACTTTCTTGGAAACGAAGCAAAATACAAATGCAGCAACAGAATAAAATGTATGCTCTTGAAGGGAGGGTAGGAAACGGCAGGATTCAACAAGCCAGTCCTTCAGCCAATCCCTTTCTTCCTCAGAAGGACTCTCAAAGTCTGATTACACAAGATGTGAAATGTGAACTGGGGGGGACCCCAATGCAAGTTGTGCTTCACGTGTGACCTGGGATTCACCGCAATAGGAGGGGGCTCAAAATCAGCTCCTGAGCATGGCGGCAGGAGGGGCTTCACCAGTCCCTCCCTTCCATCCTACTGCTTATGCTAGAAAAAATGGGCAAGAGAAGAAGCAGAAGCAGAAGAAGAGAGTTGGTTTTTATATGCCGACTTCATCTACGACTTAAGGGAGAATCAAACTTGCTTACAATCACATTCCCTCCTCCCACAACAGACACCCTGTGAGGTAGGTGGGGCTGAGAGAATGTGACTAGCCCAAGGTCACCCAGCTGGCTTCATGTGTGTGTGGGGGGGAGGAAATCCAGTTCACCAGTTAGCGTCCACCGCTCATGTGGAGGAGTGGGGAATCAAACCCGGTTCTCCAGATCAGAGTCCACTGCTCCAAACCACTGCTCTTAACCACTACACCACGCTGGCCCTCACATGACAGTCCCAAAGAACCACCAGGACACTGAGCTCTTTGCTTACTCAGAGGAGCATGCCGAATATATTAGGTGCTGTGGAACACAGGCAGGATGGTGCTGCAGTGGCCTTGTTGGTGGGCTTCCTAGAGGCACCTGGTTGGCCACCATGTGAACAGACTGCTGGACTTGATGGGCCTGGGTCTGATCCAGCAGAGCTTTTCTTGTGTACAATTGTGGACACAGAAAATATACACATCGTTGGATCTTCTGCTGCTCTACGAATGTAAGAAATTATAATTTTGACTAATTAAAAAAAACACCAGAGTTCCGTAGCTGAGAAGAAGCTTGCGTGTCATGTCAGCACGTTCAAACTTTACAGTGTTATCTACAGACCAGCTACCAGATTCTACCGAGAGCGGCAGCAGGCTCGCTGGCAGTCTCTCTAGGTTCTTGAATTAATAGCTGTGAAAGAGTGTTGGGATCTTCCCAAGTCGTGGTGTCTGCACAGCAGAGCTACACTGAACCAGTGTTTCCAATTTAACACCCTGACATCCTTGGGGCACATTTATTACCAGGGGGGGGAAAAAACCCTAACACATGTCCAAATATTCATGATTCCTGGCCTTTAGCTTGTTTGTGACCCCCACCAACAGGCGTGATGTTTAACTCCATCTGGTCCTGCTTTCTTAGCAGGCCTCTTCGTGCAGTTTGGGTCCCCCCCCTCCCCGAGATGTTTAAATGAACCTCTCTGTGTTTATCAGAACGAAGGTTTTAGTCAGCCATTCACCTCTGGAACCGGATTTCAATGGCTGGAGGGGATGCGAAATAATGGAGGGTGTTCAGGGCATTTGCCCGTCCTGCTGGAATAATCCCCTCATGTCATTTTCCTCCCACCCATCCCCCACAGGATCTTCAACCAATTCTACATATTGCTGCTATCCACAGGGATCTATGACTCTCTTTCCGGCACAATCTGACCTCAGCTTGAAGTGACTGCTGATATGGGTACCAGAGCACCATACATCCACAAGAGAAAGAGGGCCTGTGAGATCTTCCAAGGCTTTGGTGGCAGGCCCTTCCCTTCTCCTGGACCAGGGTAAGGGGTCAGGGCCAAGAGATGAGACACAGACTTCCCTTCAGTGGAGAAAAGAAGAAGAGTTGGTTTTTATAACCCGATTTTTTCTACCTTTAAGGAGTCTCAAACCAGCTTACAATTGCCTTCCCCTTCTCTCCCCACAACAGACACCTTGTGAGGTAGGTGAGGCTGAAAGAGTTAAAGAGAAAGCTGTGACAAGCCCAAGGTCACCTAGCTGGCTTCATGTGGAGGAGTGGGGAATCAAACCCAGTTCTCCAGATTAAAGTCCACTGCTCTTAACCACTACAACATGTTGGCTCTCCCATATTAGCCTGTAGCTGGAAGCAAGTTAAACTGAATCTTCTCTCCAGGATTAGCAAGAGGCAGACTGGGGTGGGTTGAACACACACTACCACACAGGAAACTGTCTTTTACTGAATCATTGGTCTATCAAGGTCAGTACTGTCTACTTTGACTGACAGCGGCTCTCTGGGGTTTCAGAAGTCTTTCACATCACCTGGGACCTCTGGCATGCCAAGCAGATGCTCTGTCACTGAGTCATGGACCCAACCCTGACAAAATCTACCTATTTATAAGAAGGCTACCACTAAGGTTGCCAGCCTCCAGGTGGTGGCTGGAGATCTCCTGCTATTACAACTGATCTCCAGGTGACAGAGATCAGTTCCCCTGGAGAAAAATGGCCGCTTTGGCAACTGGACTCGAAGGCGTTGAAGTCCCTCCCCCTCCAAATCCCACCCTCCTCAAGCTCCACCCCCAATATCTCCAGGTATTTCCCAACCCGGAGCTGGCAACCCTAGCTACAACTCTCCATTCTTGTACCCTTTCTTTCACACCACTTTGGCCTAGAAACTTATTCTTCCATACTTCACGAGGCTATGTAAAGGCCCAAGGGAGTGGGCAGTATTTATATATTTATATTCCACTTTCCTACCCAACAGGGACTCAAAGCAGCTTATAGCATTCTCCCCTCCTCCATTTTATCATCTCAAGATCAACCCTGTGAAGTAGCTTATACCCTGGAAATCTCGTTGGTCTTTAAGGGGCAACTGGACTCCAATCCTGCTTGACTACTGCAGCCCAATATGGCTACCCACCTGGAACTCTCTTCATGATTGTCCCAAGTGGAGGCCAAGTGGCCAAGTGGAGATGTGAACCAGGGTCTCTCAGTTCCTAGTCCTCTAACTGTTACACCACACTGGCTTGAGCCGAACAACCCTATCCCACTATTGTATATTTACAGGCCACAGCAAATAGCCTGTGGCTGGTATCCCTGACGAGAACATAGAAGGTTTTATGTAGACCCATCGCTTTCATGGCTGGAAGATTACTAAACCATCCAGCAGCGCTTTTATTTTAGCTAGAATTCGCTGGATTCGTCACTCACCCCTACAGGCTTCCCTCAGACAGTTTTCTTCATCTATCCCAGTCAGAGGGACCAGCTATAAACACATTTAAAACATGACAAGTCTATAGAGAATGCCCCTCCACTTTCAATTTCTAAACACAACTCTATGATTCACAGACCACTTTCCTGAGCCAAGCCCTCAGCAGCAAATATGGAAATCAATCACAGGATTGCTTAATTCTTCTCCGAGTGTAACAATTTGGAAATGTTCCCTTCCTTAAGAGCCTGCTCACGACCGTAGAGCATATAATCGATTAATCCCTTACTAGGTGTGGCTTTTGCCAGCAGGGAAGTGACTAACACCCTGTCTAGGAAAAAAAAACGTAGAAAGAGTTATCAATCAATTTGACAAGACACCTCAGTTAAAAGAAAGAATATTTACTGAGGAACGGCAAGCGCTGCCAAAATGGAGGGTGGGGGGAGGAACAAACATTAGCAGAAAATAATTTAAGAGGAATTAAACCTACCATACGCCAAACATAAATTTTCAATTAAATGCAAACCAAAGGAACCGCCAGTATGACACATAATTTTCTGCTTGCGAACCAAGAATTCATATTTGGATCTAGTTAGTGGATTTCAGAAACTTTTAATGTCCAGAGGCACACACTTAAAGCTTTTATAAAGCCATAGGTACTGACATAAATGACAATTGCAATCCTGTATTTCTTACATGGAAAACTTCCACTGCCATTCATCAGTGCACCTGCGTATGTGTAAAGTGCTGTCAAGTCGCACCAGGTATTAAACCTGCTACAATAAAAACAGTTGATCTCCCATAAACAGTTTATGGAAGCCAGAGTGGTGTAGTGGTTAGGAGCAGTGGACTCTAATCTAGAGAACCAGGTTTGATTCCCCACTCCTCCACATGAAGCCTGCTGGGTGACCTTGGGCTAGTCACAGTTCTCGTCGAACTCTCTCAGCCTCACTGACCTCACAAGGTGTCTGTTGTGGGGAGAGGAAGGGAAGGAGATTGTAAGCCGGTTTGATTCTCCTTAAATGGTCCCCAGCATCTCCAGTTAAAGGGACTAGGCAAGTAGGTGATGTGAAAGACCTTCCACCTGAGACCCTGGAGAGCCACTGCCGGTCTGAGTAGACATACTGACTTTGATGGACCCAGGGTCTGGTTCAGTAGCAGGCAGCTTCATGTGTTCATGTGAATCTCCACATTACTTAGTGATGTAGTCTTTATTGCAGAGGGCTACGGAGACTTGCCACCAGGAAGCAGGCTGTCTAGGTTCATGCAACTGGGTAGATGAGTCCTCAGAGTCTGCTGACTTCAAGTATCTTTCACACACAGAGATTTGTGCGAGTTAAAAACCAAGCTATCAAAATTCCAAGCATCGAACCCCGCTGTCAGGGAGCTCATGTTCCAATAAGCACTCTCTCAAATAAGGCACCATCCCAGTGCCTTGTGCTCAAGCCTATTACCATATGGATGCAGCGTCTAATGAGCCCTATTTTGGATGACCGTTTTGGCCTTTAGTTTTCTTATTGTACAGCGGAGTAGTAGTTTACAGCTATTGTCTTCCAGGCCACAAATAAACTCCCCAGAAGTCCAGCTGCAGCCTTAATTTACAAGTGGTACGGCCCAACAAGGAGGATGTCTCCTCATCAGCAGAACAAAAATGAAAAAGGGAAGGAAAAAAAGGGACACCAAGAGTCCCTTGACAAACGTACCTATTGACATACTTCAATAAAGCAAAGAGGCTCGGATTTGATTGCAACAGCTGAGACTTTATGCAAAAAAAAAAAATGCAAGAGAGCAAAACGAAAGCGCTGGGTTCTGAAGGACGCCATCCCTCATAAATAAAACAAGACCAGATTCTTTTTTTAAAAAGTTACTTATGTGACCTCCTATGAACGTTGCATCATAGATAAGTTACACTTCGCTTACTAATATGGGTGCGTCCTGAATGTTCTCCTCATTCCTTTCTCTTAATAACCCCGAAGGTCACTATCAATAGAGCACCTGTGACTTTGAGATCTCTGAAGGGTTTATTCCAAGAAGCTGACTTGTTTTCAAAGATCACTTTGTGACAGTCGTGTGTGTGTAAAGTACCGTCAACTCGCAACTGACTTGTGGCGACCCCGTAGGGTTTTCAAGGCAAGAGACCTTCGGAGGTGGTTTGCCGTTGCCTGCCTCCGCGTGGGCTGAGAGAGTTCTGAGAGAACTGTGACTGGCCCAGGATCACCCAGAAGGCTTTATGTGGAGGGGTGGGGAATCGAACCCGGTTCTCCAGATGTGAGTCCGCCGCTCTTAACCACTACAGCTCTCTGGTTCTTCTCATGGCAGATAGCCACATATGAAAAAGCCTGTGTGTATACTTCCAACATGTGACCAGATTGGTAACCACACTACGCTAGGAATTTTTCAAGACTGAAGATAAGCTTAACTATTCTCAGTGCCAGGAGGCATATGAATATATTCACACCTAAGAGGGTGGTCTTCAGATGGGGAAAATAGACATCTTTTGTTCCCATTCTAATCTAATGTATATGTTTATTAGAAAGGCATGACAGTTACTTCCTCCTGTTCTGGACCCATGAGCACCACAGTATGATCCAGGAGATGAACACGTGAACACATGAAGCTGCCTTATACTGAACCACACCCTGGGTCCATTGAAGTCAGTATTGTCTACTCAGACTGGCAGCGGCTCTCCAGGGTCTCAGGCAGGGGTCTTTCGCATCACCTACCTGCCTATTCCCTTTAACTGGAGATGCCAAGGATTGAACCTGGGACCTTCTGCATGCCAAGCAGATGCTCTACCACTGAACCACAGCCCTTCCCCGATAACCTCTGCTATGAACTCACAGAGAGCTAGTGTGGGATATTAGTTAAGAATGTTGGACTCTAATCTGGAGAACTGGGTTTGATTCCACACTCCTCCATATGAGCGGTGGACTCTAATCTGGTGAACCAGGTTGGTTTCCCCACTCCACATGAAGCCTGCTGGGTGACCTTGGACTAGTCACAGTTCTCTCCAAACTCTCTCAGCCCCACCTACCTCACAAGGCATCTGTTGTGGGGATAGGATGGGAAGGTGATCGTAAGCGGCTTTGAGATTCCTTAATGGTAGAGAAGAGCAGGATATAAAAACCAACTCTTCTTCTTCTTGTCTTAGACAAGCCACTGTCTAAGACAATAATCCTGGCTTCTCTTACCCTTATAAGGATTCCAACAACACTACATGTTTTGAGCACCTTTGACACATGAAGGTGCCTTTTACTGAGTCCGACCATTTGTCTATCAAGATGTATAATTGTCCACTAAGACTGACAGTGGGTCTCCAGTAGACCTGTTACATCACTTACCATCTCATTCATCTAACCGAAGATGCTGAAGGTCAAAACTGGGACCTTCTGCACGAAAATCAGATGCTTTACCACCAGTCCACAGCCCCTCTCCACCGTAAGCACTAAATAGAGACTATAAACTGTACTGTATACTACTATACCCTAATTATTAATGCCAAAAAGTGGAATCACACACATCACCCAAATGTTATACCTTCTTCCCATGCCATTGTCACTCCCATCCTGGAGTCAACACCACTGAAGTAGGGCACATCATTCAACTCACCCACATTGCTCTCTTCTACAGAAGTTACTAGATCTAGGCCACCAGGAAAGTTTCCACATCAGTGCAGATGAGTGTAAAATACTTGCCTGCAGATGGCTCTACTCCACCAATAAGGAATGCAACAATTTATCTACCATACCTCCAGTTAAGGGATAGCTGTACCCATCCCACGAAACTGACCAGACCTCAATAATCCAAGCTAGAAAGACTTGTTGCTATCAGGTCATGAGCCAGGAAAAGGACAATGTTTGGCTGTTCTCCCGCATATTCCACTTTCTCTTGGGTTGGCTACTTTTGTTCCAGCCTCCCTTCATTTATTTCCTGGACAAACCTGTGTCCTGGAACTCATTTTGGGACTTCTCTTTCACACGTTGACCTGGCCGGAATGGTGGTGACGCTTCGCAAAACTGGCAAGCTGCTCTGTTCCACAATGGAGTCACTGGTAAGTCTTTACCGGGTTAAATCTAAGGTTAAAATTTTCACAAACACTTAATTGGAAGCAATTTCCTCTGAAATCAGTGCAACTTCAATCCAATGCATAGAATACCAAGGAAGCGTGATTGCAGATTTCAGTCTAGTGATAGTGGGAAACGATTAGACGAGGAAAGAACCACAGGAATGGCACCCTTTGGTTCAAGTCAAGTTTATTAATACGGTCGACTGACCAATCACATGCCAACACATAAAAATTTCCAAACACATAGTTTTGCACCGCAGAATCACAGACTGCCCATACATATAAAGGTGTAAGGTCAATAAAAGCAGCCCCTGGTTAAAATTATCATATTAAAATTGATAAAATTGTAAAATAGTCTTACAATCATTCTCTAATAAAGCTCTGCGTATTTTAATAGCAACAGCTCAGAACTTGGCAGTTTGGAGTGTAAACTGAGGGTCTGCTCCTAATAGAAGCTTCTTTGCCAAAAGCTCACCTGACTCATCAGGGTATTTACCAAGTAGGGGGGAAATAAGCTTTGATCTAACTTTGTGGTAGAATGGGCATGTTCGATGGTTTCAATGTCCCCTGTTCCACACGGACATAACCTCTCTGATCTAGGAAGCTTCTTATATATCCCTTCTAAAACAGCTAGGGCCTAACATCTGGCAAGGATAAAGGCCTTCCTATAATTAATATCAAGATGATAAAAATAAGCTGCAGGTGAGGCCAAGTATCTAGATTTATCAGGTACTAGGAAAAATTGTGATTTTCCAAGGTCTGTCTGGCATTCAATGACTTCCACCCTTAGCTTCAAGAAACATGATGCTTGGTCTATGCCCATGGCTAATAGGGTAGGTGAAGGAAGGCCCAGGCAGGCCATTTTATTAAGGACCCTTTTTAGCCATGTTGACTGGAACTTATCCTGTAGAAGCAGGGGTGGCACCCTTTGGCTGATTCTCCAGCACATGTGTGGTTCTGCCAATGTGGTTTCTACATTCTAATTGTCGTTTTTCTGTCTCATACGTATGTGAACTCTGATTTTCATTGTTTTAATTATGTGTGTGTGTGGTTGGAGAGGGTTGATTGTAAAGGTTTTAAAATGTGATTTTTATCATCTATGTTTTAAATTGTTTGCCGCCTTGGTGGTCCTTGGGAGGGCAGAAAGGCAGGATACAAATCTTGTCAATAAATAAATTCTTAGATTGCTGGGATAGTGCAGGATGGAGTTTTGTGAGAACAGCAACCACGCTACTCCCATAATATAAAAAAAGCAAGTCTTAGTTGTAAGTAAATCTGAGGTATTAAGTGATTAGCCCCGTGCCGCAGTTTCACACCTCATGTCCTGTTGCTTCCTTCCACCAAACTTCATTCTCTCCCTTTATGCCCTCCTTTCTTTTGAGACATCCCCTGCCCCCCCTCCCAAATTGCACCAACTTTGGTAATGCTGACCAATTCTGTATTTTTTTTTTTAAACTTATTGTGGCAAATCAACTTAGTGCCATATGGTATGATTACAGAGATTGTTTTCCTTTCCCCCCTTCTTTTCCTAAACAGCTGGGCGAGTAACTATAAGGAAAAGACAGTTAGCAGCTGCGAGCTGTTGTCATTACTTTGATGCTGCTTAAAGGAATCTAAACCTTCCACAGGTATGCACCTGAGATTAGAGGCAAAGAATGTTCCTTTCTAAATATGAGATAAAACAGCTATGGGAGCTATAATTATGTTTTACAGGTGTCATCAGAACAATGCTTCCACCTTTTTACCCACAATAAACGTGTTCTTGTGCTATTTTGTGACCAATTTTTTTTCCAGAAGCCTTCTGGGAAAAAGATATTACTGTACAAAGGCAACGACATTAAATAAGCATGAAAAGGGGTGTGTGTGGTTTTTTTTTTTCCACTGAGCTCCTCACTTTTCTTGCCTTTCATTTTCTCTTTGCCAGAGCAATTCTGCGGTCATCTAGGAAGACGTTTAAATAAGGTAAAATTTGCTTCACCAGTTTTCCTCATTCTGCTGTAGACTACTCTCAGACTTCACAAGAGTAACAGGGCAGTCCTACAGCAAGATTCGAATCCAGTAGCACCTTAAAGACCAATAAGATGTCCAGGGTATAAGCTTTCAAGAGTCAAAGCTCCCTTCATCAGTAGCTGATGATGTTGCTTTCTACCACCAGTAACTCTAGGGTTGCCAGATCCCTCTTTGCCACCGGTGGCAGGTTTTTGGGGTAGAGTCTGAGGAGGGCGGGGTTTGGGAGGGGAGGGACTTCAATGCCATAGAGTCCAATTGCCAAAGCAGCCATTTTTTCCAGGTGAACTGATCTCTATCAGCTGGAGATCAGTTGTAATAGCAGGAGATTTCCAGCTAGTACCTGGGGGCTTAGCAATCCAAAAGTACACCTCTGTACCAATACCTAAGGTTAGTAACTAAGCACAGACTATGGCTATATATAACTCTATGATAAGTGTATTTGAATGATCCACAAAGGCTACAAGGCCAATGTTACATGAAAATTACACTGGTATGACAAAAAGTACGAAAAGTACAGTCACATTCATTCCAAAAATACAATCTTCTTTGAAGGATGGTGCACAGTGACGATGCCTAGGGAGACGAACGTTTCACAGTTCTTCATCAGTCCCGTTCCTGTACCAATAAACATATCTTACAATATTGTCGAAGGCTTTCACGGTCAGAGTTCATTGGTTCTTGTAGGTTATCCGGGCTGTGTAATTGTGGTCTTGGTATTTTCTTTCCTGATGTTTCGCCAGCAGCTGTGGCAGGCATCTTCAGAGGAGTAACACTGAAGGACAGTGTCTCTCAGTGTCAAGTGTGTAGGAAGAGTAATATATAGTCAGAAAGGGGTTGGGTTGAGCTGAATCATTGTCCTGCAAAAAGTATCAAAGGTAATGTGCTAATCATTGTCCTGTAAGTATCATTAGCACATTATCTTGATACTTACAGGACAATGATTAGCACATTACCTTTGATACTTTTTGTAGGACAATGATTCAGCTCAACCCAACCCCTTTCTGACCATATATTACTCTTCCTACACACTTGACACTGAGAGACACTGTCCTTCAGTGTTACTCCTCTGAAGATGCCTGCCACAGCTGCTGGCGAAACGTCAGGAAAGAAAATACCAAGACCACGGTTACACAGCCCGGATAACCTACAAGAACCAATATCTTACAATATTGTGCAATAAATATCTAAACTTCTATATTAACAATATTATCAAATATCAAATCATGCTTATTTCAAGTTGTTACTTAGTCATCATATTTGCACACTTATTCCTTAATTTTAGCCTCAGTAGCTCCAGTACTGTCTCCAATGATGATTAATCTTCTTATTAAGTATAACAGCAACCACATACAATTTTTTGGTTCCAATATTTCCACAATGGATATCCATTCATAGGTTGCACCAACAGATTCACCTTTCCTCTGTTCCCAACAGGGATACAAGCAGTTGTGGAAAAGATCCACATCAGTGCAGCTTAAGAGTACATTAACATGACATCACAGTAAATCCTTAAAGTGATACACACTCCAATGAAGCATGTTAAATCATTTTCCAGATTTAAACCATATGGTTCTAGGGAATTAAACAGGTGTATGAAATATGCTTCCTTTTGCCTCAATAATCTTTCAGTGTCCCTTCTATCATATCGTTTACCACACAGTTTCCAGACTACAAAGAAACGCAGGTCGTTAGCATCATGGTGAAGTTTAGTGAAATGAGTCACAACAGGAGCTGTGCAATTTTCTGCCCTAATCCTTGACCTATGCTCCAAAATTCTAGCTTTAATGGGCCGTGTACTGGACCCTACATAAATCTTCTGACAAGGACAGATCAAACAATAAACACAAAATTGGCTGTTACAATTGGAAAAATCATTGAGCTTGAATGTAAAGTCAGAATCAACCCTTCTGAACTCTTTTACTTCCAGACTTAAATTGCATGCCATACAGTTCTGACAGCGAAAATGGCCTTTCCTAGTATCAAATTGTTCTTGAGTAGACATATCAGTATGTACCAATTTGTCCCGTATGGACGTAGTCCTACGGTATCCTATCTTTGGTTTTTTCTCACAGCCAGGTATGTCAGACACTAAGTGCCAATGTTTATACATAATGTTAGTAATATGGTGGATAAATGCGAAAATTGAAAAGCAAAGGTAAGTTGGTCATGCTGTTTTTTTCTCTCATTGGAATGACCATAAAGCAAATCATTCCTACATCTGGTTTCAGTTTTCTTTCTTGCATCATTAACAACCGAGGGTGGATAGCCTCTTTGTCTCAGTGCTGTAGCTAGACTGTCTGCATTTCTTTCATACTGATAGTCCCTAGAATTGTTACGCTTGATTCTTATAAATTGGCCATAGGGCAGATTTACTCTGAGGTGTTTAGGGTGGTGAGACTTGAAGTGGAGTAAAGCATTACAATCTGTCGGTTTCTTATAAGAACTGACTTGGAAAATATTGTTGTCACTACGCAATACCATGGTATCCAAGAATGGAAGTTGTCTGGAGTCAATACTACCAGTAAATTTAATAACAGAACAACTGTTCAGCCAATCAAGTTATTTAGTGAAATCAAGATCTGAGGAGAATACATATACCATGTCATCTATAAATCTATGGTATGCCAGTATGTTGTCAGCATATGGATTGTTATTATATATGTATTCCCTCTCAAAATCAGCCATGTATATGTTGGCAATGGTCGGTGCAAAAGCCGACCCCATGGCTATACCTCCTGTCTGTAAACAGATTTGATCCTGAAATCTGAAGAAGTTATTATTACATGATAAATCCAGTAGTTTCAACAGAAATACAGTAGAGGGATATTGATTAAGTCTAGCTTCCAGTAATTTAGCTATTACATTACATGTGTACATTAAAGGCACGTTTGTGTATAGTGCCGTCACATCAACTGTGGCTAATACACATTGTTCTGCTATGTCTAAGTTTTCAATGTACCTAATAAAGTCGCCAGTGTCTTTAACATATGACAGTGTATCCACTGAAAACTGACATAAATGGAAGTCTAGAAACTGAGCTACTGGTTCTAAAAGACCCTGAGAGGCTGAGACTATAGGTCATCCTGGAGGCACCAATCCAGGTTTGTGAATCTTGGGTAGTACATAAAATATAGGCATATGTGGATATTTGTTAATTAAAAAATCAGCAGTCTGCTGATCTATATCCCCAGTTTGTACTGCTGATGCTACTATCTCTTTAAGAGTCTGAAATACTGTGTCAGTAGGGTCTTTAGCCAAGCGTTGGTAATACTGTGTTTGTGATAAATGACACATTACCTCTCCCACATACTGCTCCCGATCCTGCAAAACTATTGCCCCTCCATTATCAGCTGGTTTAATGACCAATTCTGTGTCATTGGCCAAGGAATCTAGAGCCTCCTGTTCTTGAAATAAGCATGATTTGATATTTGATAATATTGTTAATATAGAAGTTTAGATATTTATTGCACAATATTGTAAGATATGTTTATTGGTACAGGAACGGGACTGATGAAGAACTGTGAAACGATCGTCTCCCAAGGCATCGTCACTGTGCACCATCCTTCAAAGAAGATTGTATTTTTGGAATGAATGTGACTGTACTTTTCGTACTTTTTGTAGTACTAGTGTAATTTTCATGTAACATTGGCCTTGTAGTCTTTGTGGATCATTCAAATACACTTATCATAGAGTTATATATAGCCATAGTCTGTGCTTAGTGCCTGGAGGCTGGCAACCCTAACCCAAACCCACATAGTTTTTGGTCCCTGTGATACTGTGACTCCAGGGATCATCTTTTCATGGGTCAAAAGGGAATGCTGGAGGAAGGGAACATGTGGAAATCCAACACGTTCTGCTGCTAGTTGGCTGAACTGAAACCTATACCATAACGTTTGTGGAAAACGCATGGGATTTCTTTACATTTACTGTGGTGATCTGACGAACATCCCATAAAGTTCACAGGAGATATTTGTCCGTTCTAAAACTCAGCAGAGTTCAAATGCCGCAACTTCATTCATTTCACAGCAGTTTGATTTTGTCTTAAATCAAACCTTTTTTTTTCATATTTATTCTCACAGCAGCCATCATAGTTTTATGTTTGGATTCTCTCCTACGGACCTTTTGCTGAACAGAGTCAGCAACAAAGAAAACATAAGGTTTTGAAACTCTGCCTTCTGCAAATGCCAAAATTTACTCTACAATTTAAGTAAGCCCCTCTGCTACTTAACGTCTGTTATTTTCTTTGGCCAAAGAATCTTTTCAGATTCTGACTTTGAGCTGCGAAAACCTAGCCTATGAACCAGTTTGATTATTATTTCTTTTTTTAAAAAAAAGCTTGCTATGTTTGAAAGGTTTCATAGCTTCGGCAAAACCTTGCTGAAGTCCATTGTTAAAAAAAAAATTAAAAAGAGATACAGAGAAGGGCGAGAAATAAAACATGAAGGCTGCAAGACGCGAGCATAAAAACCGCTTAATCAGTTGGAAGCACTCCAGTAGAAGCTGTAGGTACCTAATACCAGTCATCATTTGAACAAGAGACGGGCCATGTCAAGGGTGAAAATTATGTGGGAACCACAATAAGGCAGCGTCAATAGAAGAGGGCCCACTAACCCACCCCCTAATTGCACAGCGTGAGAGTACAGCATGCTTGGCCACTTGCTGGTTAATACTGCTGGCAAGGACTCCGCCAACGATGCCCTCTCTTAAGTGTGAATAATTACTGCACACTGTCGTATTCCTTTCTGCTCTTCATCTGGTCAATCATAGCTTCTTAGTCCAAAATATACTCAATCAAGAGGAATGGACATAATACCCCCCCTTAAAAATAAAGCTCTTCCGTGGACAAAATGGGACAAGGTTAGAAGAAGAAAAAGAAGAGTTGGTTTTTATATGCTGACTTCCTCTGTCGCTTAAGGAAGAATCAAACCGGTTTACAATCCCCTTCCCTTCCCTGCCCCACTACAGACACCCTGTGAGGCAGGTGGGGCTGAGAGAGCTCTAAGGGAGCTGTGACGAGCCCAAGGTCACCCAGCTGGCTTCATGTGTAGGGATGGAGAAACCATCCCGGTTCGCCAAATTAGTGTCTGCCGCTCATGAGGAGGAGTGGGGAATCAAACCCAGTTCTCCAAATTAGAGTCTGTCACTCTTAACCACTACACCACACTGGCTCTCTTAGACCCACTGCTGATTCCCCCTATTTTTGATTTTATACCATCTTTTGGGGCTTAGTCCATCTGCTTGCCTGACTGCAGCAAGATGTTGTGTTTTGGTGGCGCCATCGGACATTTTTGCCCTTCATTTAATAAATTTGATGGGGCTGTTTTTAACCGTTTTAGATGCTTTTATCTTGTTTCATTATATGCTCTGTTTTTGTGAGCCGCCCTGAGCCCGGCCTTTTTGGCTGGGGGGGGGGGTAAGAAGTGTAAATTAAATAAATAAATGTGGCTCAACTCTGCTAAAAATACGGGGGGGGGAGGAAACTTCACCCACTTGCTCTTCTGATTCCCTCATTGGCTGCTGGGGGAAGCACAGCTCCGGCCTTGAGTGGGGCATCGTTTTTGCCCGGGTGAGAGGGGGAAGATGAGGACGATTTTGGGCAATAGAGCCCAGCAATGGCTGTCGGCTTGTCAGCTCTCAAGCAGCCTCCTGCAGCCAGCCCCCAGAGGTTAGTCCATCACAGAATGCATGGGGGGGCACAGACCTGCAGGCCGAAGGTTTTTCTCTGGTCTGCTGCCCTGATAGTAAAGAGCAGGCTGAAGAGGATCAGGGCATGCAGTAACTGTGGCTACTGGCAGAATACCAGGCCGCTGCAGGGTCAAATTTTGGCAGTTTTGTGGTGGTATCCTCCATTCTCTCTCTGCTTCCTCTCTCTAATTTTTAAAGTAGGATAAAAACAAATTGGCTCTGTCCAAAGCAAACAGCAAGTGCCATGTGGCATTTGCTTCGGTGGCAGGGAACTCTTCTTTGGGCACGTCCGCAAATTAATTGAATATTTTTTAGAACAAGAAGGAATGGAGCCCTTCCGACTTGGAGGGCATCTTCAAATGCACATCAGAGCTCCAACAAGCCCCCTAGAACTGTTGAATAAGAGTACATAACTAGAAATTATAAGTGAGAAAGCAGTATGGATGAAACATTTGTTGTCCGCCATTTCAGTTCACCACTTTCACCGTTCTATTGTAGATTTGTTTGTATTGTGCATTCATGTTATACACTCATTATGTGAAATGTATATCATACTTATATGTACACTGTATGTCATTTAAAAGTACCTTGCACACACAGCGGTGGAAAAATGCATGTTTTTATGGACAAAGAATGGTGCGAGGAAACTGATAATCCTACAAAACACAGGTTCAATCCACACGAGAAAGAAGCAAAATTGAAATGCAGATTTTGGGATGGCAATAGTAGGGATGAAACATTCAGAACTTTCCCTAGGAAGCAACAGCTGAAGGAAGGCAGAGAATGAAAAAGCTCCAGCAGCTGAGATAAACCGAAGGCAAGAGTGTCCATCCCGTTAACCAGTCTGCGAGAACAGACCCAGAAAACGGTACGGCAGCTCTAAAATACAGCACCTGTGGGCATCATTACTATCATTGTGCAAAGCTGGCTGGAGATGAGCACTTGAAGAGGCATCCTCCCCGTTTAGGTTTTAAGTCAGCACATGGTGGTTGGGGATGGGATGCACCAGACGACCAATAACTGGACAGCTTATTTTGGCATTCTGAAGGTTCTGGAGGTGAGTGATTTGATTCCAGAGGCTTAACCCTGGCAACATTGCAGCTGCTTTCTCAGCAAAGACAGCAGCATGGCAATTCTAGAAAAACACTATGATCTAGGATGGAACTACCCATTACATGTAGCTCCAGAATTAATTTGTCCCTTTAAAAAAAAACAGGAAGCGTCCACTAGAATGGCAATTTAACAGGAAATTAGTGCTGGAGTAGAGGGGCTGTTTAACTCTCTCATCCTGTCATTTTTTCACTGAATTGACACTCCCAAAGTGGTTTTCATAACCCCCCCCCTTAAACAGGGCTAAATAGCCAATCGAGGGGTAGCTATTTTCAGTAGGAAATAAAAAAGGTAAAGGTCCCCTGTGCAAGCACCGGGTCATTCCTGACCCTTGGGGTGATGTCACATCCCGACATTTCCTAGGCAGACTTTGTTTATGGGGTGGTTTGCCAGTGCCTACCCCAGTCATCTTCCCTTTACCCCCAGCAAGCTGGGTACTCATTTTACCGACCTCGGAAGGATGGAAGGCTGAGTCAACCTTGAGCCGGCTACCTGAAACCAACTTCCGTCGGGATTGAACTCAGGTCAGGAGCAGAAGCTTGGACTGCAGTACTGCAGCTTACCACTCTGCGCCACGGGACTCCCTAGTAGGAAATAGCATGAAGGGAAAGAGTGACATAGCCTCTGTTCCAATATACCAGTTTCCTGACTTACAGCAAAGTCCTAATGGTTTCCTTCTGCTTCTTAATATATATTTTTGTTGGATAAAAGAATCAGAGAACTAAACATAGTGTATAATTCTATCCCAGAGAGAGATAAATGACCACATAATCATCAAAAGACCCTGGTCATGCCACCCGGCCACTCTTGACTTTCAAACGTTTTCAGCAATGATTTTGTCTCCTCAAGGACAC
The DNA here is from genome assembly GCF_029931775.1 of Euleptes europaea. Lineage (NCBI taxonomy): Eukaryota > Metazoa > Chordata > Lepidosauria > Squamata > Sphaerodactylidae > Euleptes > Euleptes europaea. The sequence continues at coordinate 38,791,038 of NC_079328.1, forward strand.
CATGACCCTTGAGGACGCATACGCTTAAATCAATAGCATCCAGAGAACATTCCTTCGACACAAATTATAATTTTTCAGTCAGCATCAAAGAAATAGACTGAAGTGTACCCCAACTTGAAGGCAACCTGAGAAAGCTGATGTTGCAGAGATGGGAGGGTGCTGGGTACAGAGGGCAAGAGTTTGAGTTATGAAGTCTCTGGTTCAAATCCCTCTTCAAGCGTGAACTCATTGGCGCAGTTCAGGTATCTCACGAAACCAGGCTTTAGTGAAACTAACTGTGATTATCATGTGGGCCACTCCACTTATTATTGTTATTCATGGTATGTCAAGCCAGGATCTGAAACCATGGCTTATTAACCACAGTTAGTCAACTTTAGTTTCCTATAATGTACAAATCTACGCCATTTTGTCTTAATCCTGGCACATTCCATGTTGGTGTCCCTATCACAATTCAGACGAGGAACCCAATCATGGTTCTGCAGGGGAGGGTGGGGGAAAATACAGATGAAGTATGCCAGCATTAGCCGAGGCAAATCAGGTTTGAATAATCATCTATAAACCAAATCCCTTTTTTCACAAACTAACCATAGTTAGGAGTCATTAAGTAATCCGCTTTGAGTTCAGTGGGAAACACAGGCTATAAATGCAGTGAATAAATGTGTATACTTCTGCAAGCAACAATTCTCTCAGTTTCAGTCCAGCATTAACTCAGAAATAAATAATACATATAAATGACAAATAAATAAAATAAGGGTCTACCGTACAAGACTCTTGTCTAGATTACTGAGGTATTTGTTTTGTTTTATTTTACAAAAATGTATGTCCAACCTTTCTGCCCTTACAAGTGCTACTGAAGCAGCTAAAAAATTTAAAACACATACAGTAAAATCACATTTAAAACCATTAAAACCAACACCTCCCCAAAAAATGCATAATTAAACCAATTTTTTAAAAAGGTAAAGGTCCCCTTTGCAAGCACCGGGTCATTCTTGACCCATGGGGTGATGTCACATCCCGACATTTCCTAGGCAGACTTTCTTAACGGGGTGGTTTGCCAGTGCCTTCCCCAGTCATCTCCCCTTTACCCCCAGCAAGCTGGGTACTCATTTGACCGACCTCGGAAGGATGGAAGGCTGAGTCAACCTTGAACCAGCTACCTGAAACCAACTTCCGTTGGGATCAAACTCAAGTTGTGAGCAGAGCTTTTGACTGCAGTACTGCAGCTTAACATCTGCGCCACGGGGCTCCTAAACAATTTAAAACAATTAAAACCAGTGCTAAATACAGACCAAGGCATAAAAACAAAAATTAAAACATAGGGCTGGAAAGAGGGATATTATACATGAAGCTCTTTCAGCACTTGGGAGGGCACGGTACTAGTGCTAACCAGTATTATAAGTCAAAAAGAATAATTTAATGAGACTCCAACAAGATATTTAGGGCTCTTTCAACCCAACAGTGCTTCAGTGGTAAGAAAAAACATAAAGTATCTTTAATGATTTTTTTTGTTAAAACCCTAATGCAGTGCTTAGCATGAAAGTATTATAAGTGCTATTTTTAAAATGTCTTATCCAGTAGGTATCTGATTCACAGTTGCTATATATAGACATATCATATGGTGACAGTGAAATATTTTTGGTAATATCCTTAAATAACTAGTAATGCAAATTTAAATAGGAAACCTTTATACTTGTATTCCCTCTCTATTAGCAGCACTGTGTGGCTGACATTCATCTTTATATGAATGTTCACATATTATTCCCAGTGTACCCCAACATAAAAAATGAGAGGGGGCTACCTTATAGCTTGGGTTGGTAATGCCTTAACCTCACATTAAACATAGGGCATTTTTTGTAGAAAATTAGTTTCCTTCAAAAAAAAGGCTGTCCTAGAACCACGGTTGCAATCATTTTGGATAGCCCCCCAACCTTTCAATGCAGTGATCCCCAAAGTTGTCCCCGTGACCACCATGGCACCCACTGATGTGTTCCCTGGTGCCCATTTACTTCTTTCCAAAGCATCTTGGGTATAATGTCATAGAGTCCCTGTGACCACCATGGCACCCACTGATGTGTTCCCTGGTGCCCATTTACTTCTTTCCAAAGCATCTTGGGTATAATGTCATAGAGTCCACCCTCCAAAGGGGCCATTTTCTCAAGGGGAATGGATCTCTGGAGCTCAGTTGTCATTCCGGGAGATGTCCAGGCCCACCTGGAGATGGGTGACCCTAGACATTGCTGAAGCACAGGAAAGCAAACCCACAGCATTTCAATAAGGGGAGGGGGCATGGCTCAGTGGTAGAGCGTCTGCTTGGCATGCAGAAAGTCCCAGGTTCAGTCACCGGCATCTCCAGTTAAAGGGACCAGGCAAGTAGGGGATGTGAAAGACCCCTGCCTGAGACCCTGGAGAGCAGCTGCTGGTCTGAGTAGACAATACTGACTTTGATGGACCAAGGGTCTGATTCAGTGTGAGACAGCTTCATGGGTTCAATGGGCAAACCACCTTGTTTTAGGCACACTTCTTAACAGCACTAATCACCTTTCTCCTCTTCTACCTCCCAATACAAGCGATAACCCCGCTTGGGAGTCTCTGTCGCCAGTACTCCATCCGCAAAACAATGTCCAGACTGCAGACAAACAACTAGCGATAGCTTTCCCATCATGCACTACTAGTGAACTTCCTAGGGGCATCAGGCCGCCACGGCTGGAAACAGAGTGCTGGGTGGAGGAGTGGGGGTGGGGAACAGACCTTTCCGTCTGGTCCAGTAAGGCAATTTTGTTCACCCTTATGTAATTGAGTTGTGTTATGTAAAAAATAAAGTGCTGAACCTTTGCCAGGTTATTAGTATAGGCTTGCACCCCTGGCAGATTTGCTGTAAGCACTTTCCCAAATGTCTAGATGTACACAGCTTTAATACACACAACTCAAGCTTCTGCAAATCTCTTGCAAACACGGAGCAGCATGTACGTTGTTCCATATCAGGGATTCAAAAGCTGCATATGGTGCTCAGTTGTAACAGCTGAGCTTTAAAAGAAGTGCAGTTTTGCATCTCACTCAACCTGACACCAAATGAGGCCAGCAAAAAAAAGAGAAGATAATTTAAAGAACCAGCCCTACAATTCATACATATTATTTTAATTCCAAAAACCAAACCAAAAAAAATACTGTTTGTCATCTCCTCAAGAGAATATTTTGCCAATCAAAGCAACCCAGGGATCACTGCTTGCTGCTTTTAAAATTTAACACTCTTAATTATTTCCTGGCATAAATTGTCTTTCTCTCTCTGAAAGAAAAAAAAACAGGATTCTCAATCTCTTGCAAAGTGAGTGAACTATTCTGTACTGTCTGTTGCCACGCTAGTTAATAAAGGAAGCTTGAAGGGTTTTATGCAGTTAAGATCCTTGCTATGTCTAGATTGCCCTAACCTGGATGGCCCAGGCTAGCCCGGTCTCATCAGATCTCAGAAGCTAAGCAGGATCAGCCCTAGTTAGTACTTGGATGGGAGATTATCCAGGAAGTCCAGGGTTACTAGGCAGAGGCAGGCAATGGCAAACCACCTTAGCTCGTCTCTTGCCTTAAAAACCCGTGAGGGGTCGGCATAAGTTGGCTGCAACTTGATGGCACTTTCCACTACTGTCATGTGGATCAAAGACAGATGGACCTATCGTCTTTTATGCATGGCTGTTTCACTTACCGTCACCCCTCCAATGACTTTGGGTCTTGGTGTTGATTGTGCATATTGTTGCCGACCGTCAGAGGTTGCCTTGCTGTCCTCCTGCGTTTCCCCGCAATTTCAAATTCGAGATAAAACAGGCCTCTGAAAACACAGGGAAACGCAAGGGGGGAGCGAGGAGACCTCTGACGGTCGGCAACAGCATGCATAATCAATACCAAGACCCAAAGTCGTCGGAGGGGTGACGGCGAGTGAAACAGCCATGCATAAAAGACCTATGATACAAATGCCCGTATGGCTCCTTTTCTTAGCGCCCCCTAGTTTAATACAAGGAACTATTTGCAATGCTTGCAACTGTGTGAGCTGCAGGCAGTGAGATAACCAGGGCCAAGATGCAGGGTATTCTTTGTGGGAGAAGGGCCTGTTAAAGCAGACCATTTAACTGTAGCTTGAACGCTCACTACATACCCAGTAACCCAGGTATCAAAATAAGCCTAAAGGGCCATACAAACTGGGATATGGCAAATCACTAACAACCCGGAAGGAACTAGAGTGTAGGCTAGGAGGTCAAAAGTCAAAGCCTGAAGCAAAGTTTGCAATTGAAAAGGAAGAGGAAGTTATAATTTTCCTTTAAAATTTCCTGCATTGTGCAGAGGGTTGGACTAGATGACGCTGGTGGTCCCTTCCAACTTTATGATTCTATGATTCTATGAATGGTGAGCCTGCAGTAATGGATCCTAATGACATAAGAAGAGCCTTCTTGGATCTGACTAGGTGGACTGTTGAATCCAGCGTCCCGTTCCCAACAGTGGCCAGCAAGTTATCTCTAGCAAGTCCATCAGCAGAGCATGAAGGCAACAGTGTTTCCTCCCCAGAAACTGGTATTCTAAGGTCAACTGATGGTTCTACCATACATTTACACTGTTACTTTGCCACTGCAGAACTACTAAAAATTAAGTTGCATGTTCATGTGGTGGGTCCCAAAATGGAGCCATCTGATCATGATCCTACACAATTCCACTTGCCGAGTGACCTAGCTATAACTGCATTTAAAGGGCCATGCAAACTGTAAAGAAACTGTTGCACAAGCAATATCTTGACTGAGACTTAGCACTTAAGCAAACACCTCTGCCCAATCAGGTTAAAGCTAAGAAACTAAGCTCTGACCAGTGGTCCATCTAGTCCAGCATCCAGGAGAGCCAGCTTGGTGTAGTGGTTAAGAGTGGTGGTTTGGAGCGGTGGACTCCGATCTGGAGAACCGGGTTTGCTTCCCCACTCCTCCACATGAGTGGCGGACACTAATCTGGTGAAGCGGGTTGGTTTCTCCACTCCTACACATGAATCCAGCTGGGTGACTTTGGGCTAGTCACTGCTGCCTTGGAGCTCTCTCAGCCCCAACTACCTCTCAGGGTGTCTGTTGTGGGGAGGGGGAAGGAAGGTGATTGTAAGCTGGTTTGATTCTTCCTTAAGTGGTAGAGAAAGTCGGCATATAAAAACCAACTCTTCTTCATCATCATCCTATTTTGCACAGTGGCCAACCAGTCGCTCTGGAGGGCTAAGAAACAGGGCACAGAGGCCAAGGGTGCCTCCGATATTGCCTCCTAGCACTGGTATTCAGAGGTTTACTGCATCTGAATGTGGAGGTTCCCTTTAGTCACCACAACTGACAGACAGTTGATGAACATGAATCTGTCTGATATCCTATGCTAGTGGCCATTTCCACTTCAACTAGATCAATATTTGAACCCCACTGCTATTGACTGGGTCTGCATGGAAGTCGACGCATCATAATAAAATGTGGGTTAAGTCCATTGTGCCCAGACAAGATTCCCAGTGTACCTTCACCACCACGAGAGTGTCCTGTGAGCCTTTCTTCCTCTGTGACCCTGCTACCGCCAACAAGCAATACATCCTCGCGCCTTTACAATCCCCGAAACTGGATGAACGAGCAAAGACGTACAACTGTCACTGAAGAACACACTGCGTTCAAGAAGGAACGCATTCAAAGAAACGTGGTTATTTCAGGAGGAAGGATTCTATTTTTATAACGCCGGCAACAGAAGCTTATGAGGAAAATTTAAAAAAGAACAATGCCACCTCAGTCTTTTCAAAGATTAAATAGGATCACAGAGAAAAGAGGACAGTCGAACAGAGCAAGGGAGACCTGGCTTAGAAGCAAGATTCCCTCAAAACACCTCGGCACGTTGACATTCTCTTTCCTCTGATGGTAATGACTTTTTTTTTTTAGCTTCTTAGCCAACTTCCCACTCCTCCCTTCCCAGCCCCCTGTTGCTGCGTGCCATCCCAGAGCTGGAGTATAAAGTTTGGCTTTTGCAGCACGAAGCAGCTGGGCAAAGCTACCAGAGAATGATAATGACCTCAGAAATCTGCTGTTAGCTCGACTACAATAGGGTGCTCAGTCTAGTGGAAAATTGTGTTCATCAGCTAACTCTGCTCAGTTACTAATTGACATTGCCAAATATTTTAAGAACAATTGGAATGCACAAGCAAAAAAAATGAAGATCTTAATCCTCAGACTTATTTTTTTTTTGCCTTTTTTGTTCACATAGAGCATTTGATGATTATCATCCCCATGAAAGAAAGAAAGAACGAAAGAAAGAACGAACGAAAGAAAGAAAGAGAGAGAGAAAATCATATAATTCTCTATCCTGTGTCTTTGCTGCACTGTCCAGTACAAAAGCTTTTTTATATGCTCTGTCAATGGGCATAAATATAGGCTGAAATGCATTGTTTAAGAAGGAGTTCTCTGCCACAGGGGGAAAAAAATTAGAGATACTGAAAAGATTCCAAACCAGCTGATCACACATTTTGTGCCAAAGTCAACATGAAGCACTGTGGACAAGAATAAATTATTAGAGTTAACAGTATTTTATTGTCCATCCTTCTTTTCTTTTAATATTATATCTATCTATATCTATCCTTTTCACTGGTCACGCAACTTGGCCAATTTGTTTAATGAACTAGAGGGCCAGTGCATTCAATTACCCCTTTCATATCATCAAGACTTCAATTATCTCTTTACCAAAATTACAGGCAAACACAGAAGGTACTATCCTTCTTGGTATAACAAAACAGTATAATTTTTTACTACATTAAGTTTGAATTATTCTGTGTTTTAACTCCTAAGCTAAATCCGGCTCATCTTGACTTAATACATAGTCCCGGTAGCCAACCCAGACAACTGTCTGCCTGACTTTTTGGTCTGCAATTCTTTTCATATCGAAATGAATAAAACTAACTTGTCCTGATTGGTAATACATATCCATAATTGGTAATACAATCCCCAATGAGTGTGTTTGATGGTGACTGGTTATCAGGCGTTGCCGACAGAGGGAGCTATTCCTAATAAACATGAACACTGAGGTAGTCTCAGTTCTTCACCTGGAAAAGGTGGTCACAAACCAACAAAAATTAACCATTTTTAAGTCACGTTAGTATCAACTAAGGTTGCCAGGACCCTCTTCACCACTGGCGGGAGGTTTTTGGGGCAGAGCCTGAAGAGGGTGGGGTTTGGGGAAGGGAGGGACTTCAATGCCATCGAGTCCAATTGCCAAAGCGGCCGTTTTCTCCAGGGGAACTGATCCCTATTGGCTGGAGATCAGTTGTAATAGCAGGAGACCTCCAGCTAGTACCTGGAGGTTGGCAACCCTAGTAACAACATTATCAATGATAAGGTTTAAGCGTGTGCTTAAATAAATGAGCAAGAGTTAGTCCGAGAAACGAGGTTAGGATCAGAACAGCAGCATAACACATCACCTGTCAGCATGCACTTTCCATCAGCTTCCCCTTCCACTGTAACAGAGCACAACGGCAAGAATGATTAAAAAAAAAAAAACAAAGACCAAAAGACGAGGAAATGATCTGTGTGACTAGGCCTGTCCGTTTTCTCTTCGAAAGTATGACCTCTTCTTTTGTCAAAAGGTCCAAGTTTTAGCAGTTGATCTTCAGCTAAATTCTCAGCAGTTTGGAGAGCCAAAGAACAAACACATTTTCTGGTTCACCGGCGTCGTTTTCACATGTTCACTGATTCAAACATTCTTTTACTCACATAACAAACAGCTGCATACCACATTAGCCGAGCCAGTGACAGTCACACATCTCTGCAATAACTGTTTGATTGCAAACTTGACCCTTTCTTCTTCTCAGTCTGAACCAGACATTTTTTTTCCAGCCACTCCACTCCCAATCCTCCTTTGCAAAGAATTACAGCAGATAACAAAGGCTTCTCTGCCACTCATTGTAAGCCTTCTCCTAGAGATCTGTTCTAAGAGGCACTGTGTATAAAGGGTTTTTTTTATGATGAATTCCAAACTACTATCATGTTAAGAGCACCAATTTATATATAAAAAAAGGATTCAATGGTTAAGGTCTGGAAAAAAAATAGTTTCTCAGGCCCTACTGACCCAGTTTGCAACAACAGAAAAGAATCAAGTGATGCAAATTAAGTTCTGAGACACTGCAACACAGTCTTGGAAATTGGTTAAACAATGTTTGGTAGTAATGTCTTAATCGCTGTCTCAGACTCTATGTTTTTTTCTTTAACTTTAGGAATCACAGACCTCCTTTGTCCTCACACGGGTTTATCTTCCACAGGTAGCAATAATGACGTAAGATTAAAATCTGTTTCTTTGGGAACATTATAGCAGGCAAAGAGGTTTTGACATTGTTGAGGGGTTTTGTTTTTTTGTTTCTCCAGGTTAAATCAAGACAACATTATTTCATCTGGTGAAGAACGTTCTAATATTTGGCATCTTGCATCAATGAAATGCCTCATCATACAGATGTTAAATTTCCATTATGAGGCAACAAAGAAAACGATTAGAAATTATTCAACCAACCCGCACAATTGAAAACTGGATGCAGTATGTAAGCTTACGAGTTTGGGATAAACACTGCCGATCCTATTGGGTTGCCATCTTTATAAACAGTGAAACTCGCCCGTTTACCAAATTGCAGAACTGCAGCTGACACTTTGAAAGGACAATACAAATGGGATAATATTGTAATACTCTGTATGAATTTGAGATCAGCGAAGATTAAAGATGTAACTGAGTGCTTTCACTTATGGTTCAGGCTGACAACTTTAAACCATTTCAAGAATGTTGGCTATTCAACGGGGGAGGTGTCCGAAGGTCAGCCAGGATCTCATAAATACCCCGAGGTGGACCCATTTTTAACATGGTATGGCAAGGATTGAACACAAAAGTTCCATTAAGTGGGCTCGGTTTGCCCCTGTCTGCCACATATCATAGAATCAGGAAATCATAGAGTTGGAAGAGACCTCCAAGGTCATCTAGTCCAATCCCAATTAAGTTTGGGCAGGTGGCCACAGTATTGGTTTTAACAAAGGTGAAGAATGTAGCTCATAAGCTGCTGTCCACCATGACACCATGACGTTCATTAATTGTTCCTGTTTCAGGCAGGTAGCCGTGTTGTTCAGCAGCAGGTGAGCAAAATCCAAACCCAGCAGAGCCTTAAAGACCAACAAGATTTCCAGCGTGTAAGCTTTCAAGAGTCAAAGCTCCCATCATCAGATACATGAGGAAGAGAGCTTTGACTCTCGAAAGCTTATATTCTGGAAATCTGGTTGGTCTTTTAGGTGCTACTGGATTTGAAACTTGCTCTTAATAATTCCATTTATTTATGTATTTATTTATTTAATCATACGTGTATCCCACCCTTCTCTACCAAGTGGAGCTCAGAGCAGCTTACATGTGAAACGCGTGCTAACCACAGGGCTTCTGGGGTTCCAGATTCTCGGCACTGCCTGGTCAAAAACATGCTTCTTCTTTTTTTAAAAAAAACGCAAAGTATTTCATTTATACTTTTGATTGCCCAAATCCAATATTCTGCTGGTCCATACAAAGCTAAGGAAGCAATTTAAAAGAATCTGAAATGTTTTGCTTTAAACTTTCAACAGACAAACACCAGAGCCATTCTATAACTGGATGCATGGGGGGGGGGGGGCGGTAAGAAAGGCTGTACTAACAGTCACAGAAAGGATCTAGAAAGCAGATCTGGTCCCAATCCTGGCACAGGCTGCCCAAAGGATCCCAATCTGCCCTGCAACTTTCACAAGACAAATGAGTAATAAAAATTACCAAATTAACATCCTCCCCTCACCATTTGCTAGTTCTAAAGCACGGGGGTGCCTACATGTTCCTCACATGACCCTCCTTTGGGTAACCAAATCCCACAGTGGGGGGGGGGGAGCACTAGCCATTTTCTTTCTCTTTTTTTGCCCTGTTGTTCCTAATATTTAAAATGTTGACAAGGGCAACTTGTGAGCAAAATAAAACCTTCATGTTGTCATATTGGATTTTCAATCCTCTTAAAACAATCCCAACAACTGCATGATATAAAATTAGCCCTTGCCTGTTTCCCCTTCATTCCTGCACAGGCTTTTCAAATCTGTTTTGCCACTAATAAATTGTAAATGAGGCTACAGCCCTAAGAGTAGTCAGTGTGTTTCATGGGTATTTAAACAACAGCATTAAGCGCTATAGGAATCTGTGGAATGCAGAGGGCAGATTTATGTGTCTTAAGAGTTTCTTTACTGGTTTGTAATAAGCCACCCCTCCAAAAAACACAAAAAAAAAAAACAGAACGCTCACACTTTCTTTTCTATTAATCTGGCCTCAGAAACGGAGGATACTGGAGCATGACAAGAACAACAACAAAAAATAAACTGGCATCTACTTAATAACTGTAACAGCGGATTGCCTCCAATGCTAAAATATTTATCGAATCCCGGGGAGGGGGCGAGTCGAAAAAGAATTACCTTCAACAGTCTGCTCCCAGATCTTTAACAGTGGGCAATGCAATGCCTTAAGGTCTCTCAAACTGTCTTTCATTTTCTAGACTTAATGGCTGATTGCAGAAATCAATGTTGCCATTAGTAACAGAGTATTTGTTATGGCATGATTTCCTCTGTTGTTAGGCCTGCAGAATGATTACAATATTAGCGAGGTGCTTTTGTTATAAAAGGGCTGAAGATATAACTTTCAATTTACTATCCATTAGTTCGAGAGTCTAGAAATGAGAGATGAGGCCAGAAATCTTACCTTTTCCTTTCTTTCTTTTAAAGCACCAAGAAAGCTATTTTAGATAGCTTCAATGAAATCCAATTTTGCCTTGCTCTTTTTTTTTTTTTTTTAATACACGGCAGGTTTACATTAAACACAACAGAATAAAACAAATTCATTCTAATTACTGGCTTCACTGTGTTCATTTAAACTGGGATGCTGACTCGGTGGAGGGTCATGCAATGTTAATCGGGCACATACGGGCTTTCATTTAGAGTGCCATGTACCCCACACTTCTGTTACATTCTGGCTTTACATGGATGCCATAGTCACATAAGTGAACCATGTGCAACTATAGAATGTGGGCCTGCTATAACACATCTAGGGTTACAGGAACGACCAAATGGAGATGCAAAGAGAAGTCTCAAGGTTGTATGCCTCTACTTTAAATGGGTACTATCACAGGAGGAGGAAATTGTGGGAAGGTAACTGCCAGCCTGCAAGATCTGAGTTGAATGTTTGCCTCTCTCCTGTTCCAGGTAGTTAAGGTCTGGCTGCAGCTAGGGACCTGAGGCCTTGGGAATGAGCCAAAGGCACGACAACTGGTGGGAGAAGGAGGTGCAGACATGGGGGGAGTAATTAGAGACAGCATGATGTCCCTTCCAGGAAAAACCAGAACGGGACATCACACCTCTCATGGAATCAAAGAGTTTTTGTAGATTCCTAGAGAGGACTGACCACATTAGTCCTTGTCAGTCCTCTCTAGGAATTGCCACAAACTCTAGCTTTTACCATAGAGTTTCTGGCAGTTCCTAGAGAGGTGTGATGTCCCATTTGGGTTTTTCCCTGAAGGGATGTCACACAATCAACCCAGCAGCCATTTTTTTTTAAAAAATGTTCCACTGCCACTCTGAGCAGCATGGGAAACAAAAGGCAAGGGAGGGGATCCCCCACCCCCACAGGGGGACTCCCAACCCTAGCAAAAAAAGCCCTTGGCCTGGGCTCTTAGTTCATGGTTCACAGGCTGTGGCCTGATGGACTACCCCAGTGGATACCAGCCCAGCCCAGGATGTTTTGTATACCTCCTGGTTTTTGATTGCTTCTGTACACTGTGGAGATTTTGTTGTTGTTGTTGTTGAAATTTATTTAATGGTATTAATCCTTTTATAAGCAGCTTTAGGATCTTTGTTGGGGAGAAATGTGGGACAGAAACATGCAAACAAATAAATACATAAACGAATGTCCAAATTAGCACGAGAATAATAACAACAAATAATAAATGCAATCTGGAGCCCACTGCAGCATCTTCAATGCAGAGAATGCTGGGCTTGCAATACTGTTGAAACAGCATACAAACAGTATAACCATCTCGCTGAAGGCCTGGGTCTGGTCGGTGCCTGCACAGGAGACCTCCCAGAAGTCCTGTGTATGCCACCTGAGTTCCATAAGGAAACAACGGTGGGATGTAAATCAACAATACTGAAGATAAATAAATGATTCCACTGGACATAGTGTGTATATAAACTAGGAGGGTGGCACTGGCCCCAGCATTGTGCAGGAATGCATCCCAACCATCTCAAGCTAACCCTGAAAGAAGTTTATACATGTCCATTTCACTTGGAGGCAGAGGATCTGCAACAGAAAGAAGAAGAAGAAGAAGAAGAAGAAGAAGAAGAAGAGGAGGAGGAAGAGGAGGAGGAGGAGGAGGAGGAGGAGGAGTTGGCTTTTATATGTCGACTTTCTCTACCACTTAAGGGAGACTCAAACCGGCTTACAATAACCTTCCCTTCCCCTCCCTATAACAAACATCTTGTGAGGTTGGTGGGGTTGAGAGAGCTCTATATAAGAGCTGTGACTAGCCCAAGGTCACCCAGCTGGCTTCATGCAGAGGAGTGGGGAAACCAACCCGGTTCACCAGATTAGCCTCTGCCGCTCATGTGGAGAAGGGAATCAAGCCCAGTTCTCCACCGCTCCAGACCACCGCTCTTAACCACTACACCATGTCGGCTCTCTAATGAAGCTGATTATGAAAGGGGGAAAATGAAATCAAGAAGAAAAACATATTCCTCCATGGTTTCTCTCTGTTTCATGAAAACAACTGCCATGTTCCACTTGTGGTAACAAACAAAAAGCTAAATTATGTGATAAACAGAAGGCTAACGACAAGTAAATATAAGTGTTTTTTTTTAAATCAATAAACAATTGTTGCAAAGACAGTAAAATTTGCACACTAGAACATATGACTTTTCTTGGAAATCTAACAGAAAGTATTTCTTATTGGGGTAAAATGCTTGGAAAGAACTATATGAGCTGATCCACCCGAAAAACAAAACGTTGACTTACCTGAAGAGGAAGGTGAAGAAGGATGTGGGCTGTCCTCCTGGGCACTTCCTGTCTGTGACAGACCTCCCCCCAATCCACTTTCCTCGGTAATATTGGAGGATCCCGGTGTTGTCGACCTGCTGACTGATTGAGACTCCTGGTCGCTCCCGGACCCACGGCGTTCTTCGAGGTTCCCTTGAAGGATCTCTTCTTCTGCCTTCCTGTCTCTCTTGTGGACCCTGGAATGAACAACAACTTGGTGGTATGTTCTAAAAACCCTGCCACAGTCTGGGCACTCGGTTGGCTTCTCTTTCGAGTTGCTGTGACTCTGCATGTTATAATCGAGTCCTTGGTTCAGACCGTGAGACAGAAAATCTCGACTGCCTTCCAAAGGGTCTAGTTTGTTTGACAAGTCTCTCTGATTGCCCATTTTAGTGCTGTGAACCAAATCAGCAGGCATTTTCTGCTTGGAGCCATCTGCTCCTACTAACACATACTCCCGCTTCTCCTTATCAAACAGAACTCCGGCGTTTGCCAAAGTGTCTTCATGGCTCCGTTGTATCTGGTGCTCTTTAGACAAAAAGCCATGTTCCATAGCCATTCCTCTCGCCATAAGCTGCCAAGCTTGATAGCTGTTTACAGGGTCCATCTCAGCAGCCTTGGCGGCAGCCTGTAGTCTTTCTATACAACTGGATTTGAGAGGAGGCACGAGGTTTAGACAGCCCAGTAACGAATGCTTGTCCCCTTCAGCAATGCTGTGGCCCATGCCAGCAATGGGGGACAGGAGCTTGCCCAGAACTTCCCTCTCTTTCATGGGCAGCTCTCCTTTACTGTAAGCCTGATTCTGCTCACCGAGACCCGCTTTGTCAGGAGGGAGGAAGCCACTCTGCAAACAGGATAAGTACCTCGAGTACAAGTTTGCGTGAGCTTCCTGTGTCATGCTGGAAATGGACACGGGTACTTCCGGGTCGCTGGGGGATTTGTTTTTCACAGAGAGTTTGTTCAGGTGCACCTTCATGTGGTTCTTGAGGAACCAAGGCTCTTTGAAGCGCCTCCCGCAGATTTGGCAACAGTGCTCAAAGGAGTCCTTGTGCTTCCTCATGTGGCCTTTAAGGAACCAGGCTTGGCTAAAGACTTGCCCGCACACCTCACACCGGAACTCATTGGTGGGCTGCTCGCCATTCCCATTGGAACCTTGGCCCTGAGCGGACTCAGCAGTTATGTGAGCTTTCTCCACATGGCTGATCAGCTCTTCCTCCTGCGAGGCAGCAAAGTCACACAAAGTACACTTGTAAGGCTTGTGGAGGATCCGGATGTGCCTGTCCAGCTCTTCCCGTTTCTTGAACTTTCCTTTGCAAAAAGTGCAGCGAAACCCAGCAGTGGTGGCGACCACTTCTTCCTGGACACTGGCGGGCTTTGGAGAGGGAACTGGGTTGGAAATATCCGGGGCGCTGTGGTTGGCGGGCATGGACAAATTGCAGTTGGCGAGAGGCATGGGCTGAGAATGGGGATGTGCTTTGATGTCAGGTCTGGGTTGCAGAAGGCTGCCCTTCATCTGCTTATCCCGCAAGATGGCCCTCTCTTCCAGCTCGTGCAAGAGCCTGTTCTCTTCCCGAACCCTCCCGCGGCCCTTGCCCAGGTTCCCCAGCTTGTGAGTGCGCAGGTGAATCTTCAAGTTTCCCTTCTGAGCTGCTCTGTGGTCGCAGTAGGGGCACTTGAACGGTTTCTCGCCCGTGTGGGTGCGCATGTGGAGAGACAGGATGCTGTTAAAACGGAAACGCTTCCCGCACAGGGGACATGGGTATTTTCTGTTCTTCCGGGCATCGTCCTCTATATCACTCATCTGTGACATGATGCCCAAGTTCTGTCCGTTCAAGAACTGCTGCAGATCTACCCTCCCGTTCAAACTGGTGTCAACCTCTCTGTTAAGCTGATTGGCTAACAGGGCCATCTGGCTGCTGATTGGCTGGTTTGCTAAAGACACGTGGCTCTTATCTTCTAGGAGCCCTGCTGCCTTTTCCTCGGGATTCTGCCTGTTCTGAAGCTCCGGAAAGGCATGACTAAGCTGAGATGTTATCTGGTGCAGCTTCTGGCTCATGGAATACTGTCCATTGAGAATGGAGCTGTTGAGGTGGGCATCAGCCTCTGGTACAGCTGAAGAAACTCCAAGGCACAAACTAGCTTCCTCCATCACTGAGGGGGGGAAAAGCAAAGAAGAAATTTAGGTTTGGGGCAAGTCCCATTTTATTGCATCAGACTTACCAAAATGTGTTATATTTCAGCTACACATAATACGAAAGTACCTCTGCTGAATCCCATAAAAAGTATATTAAATGTCAAGTGTATAGGGTACAATTGTGATTCCATTTTGTCTTAATTATACAGGGCCTTCATCACACTGCATACTTTCTGATTGCATATATTAATTAGGATTTTTTAAACGAACACATTACCAATTTGAATTTCTTGCTGTTAAATAAGGGGCTTTATGCGTTCAACTTCTTTCACCCCCCCTTCCCCTGTGAAACTGCACCTGTTTACATGTTCTAATCTATATAAAAAGAGAAACGTTATGCCTCTCATGCCTTCCACTTCCTCTTAAAAAAAACACAAAAATAGAAATCCATTTATAAAACTTTCAGTCCCATTAAGCATATTCAATAAATTCCATATCCTACAATGAGAAAGATGGTTTTATGATTTGATGGGGGCGGGGGAAGAAAAGATGCCATGATATTTACTGGTACACAATAAAACATGATGTTTGAGGGGGTGGGATAAAGTAAAGGACAGGCTTTCGAACAATAAAAGGGATTTTGCTTTAGTCAACAAAAAGTGCAGTAATATCTCATTAAGCTGATTAGTATGCGGCTTAGAAACAGTACTAGGTGCTGTAACACATGATTATAATCATAAAAATCCTTCAGTGTTTGCAAGTAAGCATTAACGAGGTATATTAAATTTTAAGGAGACTGCGACTTGCAGCTTTGCAAACCTCTGAGATTAAGATTTAACCCTTCTGTTCCAAAGCAATTGTCCCTCCATCATTTGGAAAGGGTACCCGCCACGAGAAGCATAAATTATCTCCTTAATTTGCCACGCGATCCTTCGGATTTTGGGGGGAAAGTTATCCGATTGTAGCCAGCCGCCGTTCCTTCTCGCAACTGGTTACAAGAAGCGTTGTAAAGGACTCCTATTTGCTTTCCAAAGAGCTGGAACTCGATAAAACCCAATTAAAAACCAGAGAAGGTGTCACAGGAAGCTTCAACAAGTTTAAGTATTTTTAATAACTTTCTCAATATACGGTAATGAGTACAAATGGTACCTACAAACTGTGCATGGCAGAAAATGAGAACTCAACGCTGTTTGTTAAACAGGAGTGCTCTGTGCTGGTCAGCATAATTGCCCCTAATAATAATCTTCCCTCTTTGCCATTTTAGCTAACCTGTTCAAAGGGGGAAATGCATCATTTTTTAAAAGGAGTTCCATTTTAAAACTGTAAAAACTGTTGCTTATAAAGAAGTACTGAAGAAACACAAAAGTGATGTGATCAGCCGAAAACACACCAAAGATCTGTCCCGCTTTTCAAGTCTCTCAGCTTCTCTCCATGATAAAAAAGGACAAAATATTTTAACGGACAAATGAGGGCTTTGGACGTCTGTCAGACAGCTGTCCAACAATGCCACATGGCAGTCTATTCTTGATACCAAGAAGAGTTTCAAAAGCAGCTTGGGCAATGGAATAAGATAATCTTCTGTCCCATGCAACATAATTACAAATTTGTATTTGGTACTTTAAGGCTCCTGGGCTTGCTTAAAGTAATTTCCAAGTGTTCACATTTAATTCTTCACACAGAGTAATTAATTTGTGGGACTTACTGGCTGGGATGTAGGGATAGTCACCACTTTGGTGGTGGAAAGTGCCATCGAGTCACAGCTGACTTATGGCAACCTTCGTAAGTTTTTCAAGGCAAAAGACATTCGGAGGTAGTTGGCCATTGCCTGCCTCCATGTAGTCTGAGAGAGTTCTGAGAGAACTGTGACTGGCCCAAGGTCACCCAGCAGGCTTCATGTGGAGGAGTGGGGAATCGAACACGGAGAACACGGTTCTCTGCCGCTCTTAACCATTACACCACGCTGGCTCTCATGCCACTACATTAGATGGCTTTAAATGGAGATTAGACATATTCATGGAGGAGAGGTTCATCAGTGGCTACTAGTCATGACAACTGAACAGAATGCCTGTGTTTGGAGACAGTACACTTGTGAAGGTCACTTGCTGGGGGAAATCAGTTGGGTGGGGTGGGAATGTGGACTCTGTGACTGCTGTATCCCAAAGCACCTGGTCGGCCACTGTGGGAAGCAGAAAGATGGACTCGATGGACCATTGCTCTGCTCCAGCAGTGCTCTTTTTATGTTCTTTTCATGACATTTGATAGAATAACATCCGAACACCTATCATGAGATATACAGGATACACGCAACTCTTTCACTAAGGCAGTAGCTTGAGACCTCATTTTAGGCCTCATGATAATTTGCAGTGTTATCCACACTGATCATACAATCACTGCATATGCAAAGTGGCATCAAGTCGCAGCTGACTTATGGTGACCCCAGGCAAGTGAGAAGCAGAGGAGGTTTGTCATTGCCTTCCTCTGCAGAGTCTTCCTTGAAGGTCTCCCTTCCAAATACTGACCCTGCTTAGCTTCCCAGATCTGACAAGATCGGGCTATACCATGCTGCCTTCCCTCCCCCATACAATTACTAGTACTTTCTTAAAGAAAAACCATTAAATAGGCCTATCCAAGCCAACAATGGGATATAAAATAAGCAGAACATTATGTGTCCAAACTTCACACAAGGAATCCTTCCAATCATGGGAAGGTTGAACAGAAGGATGTCTTTAGATCCAGCCCCCATAGTTTGGATCCAATAGTTTTACTCTCTACAGTTTGTATCCAATGCCTAGTTTGGACCCAATTCAATGAAGATGGGAGGAGAGATAATCTCATGTGGTGTGAACATACAGAGTAAGATCCTGATGGCGTATATAAATTACGCTCCTTGACTGCTCCACTTTGGCTCATTTGTCATCTTTTATTTGTCTTTGCACTGTATAGCCATTCTTTCTTTCCTATTACTATCTCTCTATCTACACACACACACATTTTAACGATAAATTTGTATTTGTATTTTAATACTCTCTGGAAAATGTTTAAATGTTTAAATTATTTTATTAAAAATATTTTGGTGGAATTTCCACCTTATTCAGCATTGTTCCTGTGGCTTTTTTTGCTAATGCAATCAAGACTTGATGATGATGCTCCTGTGGTTTGTGTAGATAAATGTCCACTTATGTTTACTTTTCCATGGAAGATCAAAGACACCAGTAATGCCAGAATCCTACCTTTTAAGCTTTCAGATGAGCCATTAAGAAAATTCTTAGAAGCATGGATTCATTCTCTCCAAGACAAGAGCTGTCCTAGACAACTTTGGTCCCCAGTAATTCAAAAATGGGTGATATTGAAGAAACCTTGCCGAATAGATGGCGAAAATTTGTTAAATGGGATCCTTACTGTTGTAGCCGAGAGACTGCTTAACTAAGGTTGTTATGATGTGATAATATACTCCTGTTAAGAAATACAGAGCACCAGACTCCTGAACCTTTTCAGGGTCATTAAGCAGCTGTAAACATTATTACAAAAATAAACCAGAGATTTCATGCTTACATTTTAGCCCAGAGCTGGGTGTGCTGAGCAAGTGCATTTTTTTTTTATCATCTCTTACAATCAACGCTGGTGACATTTGGGCATCCAAACAAATTACATCACAAATATTACCGTGCTGGGCAGGATACAGCGTGGTTTGTTTGCCAGATGATTAATAAATAAACAGTAGGGCGGTATGGCTGACCTATTCTCCGTTGATGGATATGGAGGCAATGCTAAAAGACATGGCTGAAATAGTTAAATCTTGGCACAAGCAGGAAGGAGGGTCTATTCCTCTTAACAGGATTATTAAGACTCAATCTGCCAGAGCACAACTGACTCTGTGCTGGATTTGTATTGTTTTGTTGCTATTCTTCTTATTGTTGTTGTTGTTACAGGTTGAGTATCCCTTATCCGGACTGCCTGGGACCAGAAGTGGTCCATATTTCAGATCTTTCCGTATTTTGGAATATTTGCATATACATAATGAGATATCTTGGAGATGGGACCCAAGTCTAAATACAAAATTCATTTATATTTTATACACATTGCCTGAATGTAATTTTAAACAATATTTTAAATAATTTTGGGTACATTGAACCATCAGAAAGCAAACTGATGTGCTGCTGAGGGCCTGTGAGTAATGCCTGCATGCCGGCTCAAAAAGTCTGGTTTTTGGGTCAGTCTGTATATCAGATGTCTGGATAAGGGATATTCAACCTATATTATTATCATTATCATTATTATTAGTTCAAACTTCTTTCACCTCCATTTTGGAATAGTTATGCTGACAAACAGTTTACACTAGGCCAAGGTACAAAGTTGTACCATGTTACCTAAATTTTATTTAGGTGTATCACTAAAATTAAGAACTAAATACAGAGATCTTGTCGAAGGCTTTCACGGTCAGAGTTCATCGGTTCTTGTAGGTTATCCTTGCTGTGTGACTGTGGTCTTGGTATTTTCTTTCCTGATGTTTCACCAGCAGCTGTGGCAGGCATCTTCAGAGGAGTAACGCTGAAGGACAGTGTCTCTCAGTGTCAAGTGTGTAGGAAGAGTAATATATAGTCAGAAGGGGGTTGGGTTTGAGCTGAGTAATTGTCCTGCAAAAGTATCAAAGGTAATGTGCTAATCATTGTCCTGTAAGTATCAAGATAATGTGCTAATGAGGGTGTGGTATGTTAATGTGGAACCATTTTATCCTTAAGTGATCTGTTAACATGTGGAATCCAAAGCTAATCTGCATGGCTATTGTGGTCTTTGTTAGTCTGGAGCTTTTCAGGACAGGAAGCCAAGCCTTATTCATTCTTAAACTCTCTTCTTTTCTGTTAAACATCAGCACAACTTTAACAGAAAAGAAGAGAGTTTAAGAATGAATAAGGCTGGGGAGGAGGGCAGGATATAAATAAAGCAAATAAAAATAAACATTTTAAATTGGCATGGATATCATTAGGTTGCACAGATGTCACATAGCAAAACCAATGTTGGTAACTGTATCAGTGGGCACAAAGGCTCAAGAACAGGTAAAACCTATTGGGACTGATGCCAATAACTGGCATCATCTGATGAATGACATCACGAAATGAAAGTATTTGCTAAAACTGAGGACTGTAACTTTTTACCCTTTGATTTCAACAGCACTTCAGACTCAAAAATCCTGTATGTTCTTATCCCCCATGTTCCTTAATCTATGCACATGAACAATTAACAAAAGGCAAATTCTTTTCTGAATTCAAATAGAAAGATTTTCAAAGATGACAAGCTGTCAGTTTTATTGACAGTTTGGATCCAACTTTACAGTAATTTACTTGCTGTACACTTTTTATTTTTCACTGAACATCGAAAATTTAGGGGATTTTTTTTGTAGACTTCAGAACCATCATGGGATTTTATATGTGTGTGAGTTGTATACACGCACAGCCATGTTTTAAAGAAATACCAGCTCATAATGTGGTCATAAATAAGTATCATCACATTTGTGAAACAGTTGACAAATCAGAACGAAAGCTGTAGCTGTTGCAGAAACGCTTCCCAAACCACAGAATACGCCAATTTTATTTCCTCATTAATTCACTATGACAGAGCCATAACCAGAACTTCAGACAATGTAAATTTGGATCTAAAAATTTGACCCTTAAAAAGACTCTGCTTTCACAAATGGAAATGGCCCTCTCAAGCTGCTTTTAGCCCCATAGGAAAAACAAAAGACAGACAATACCTGTATTTGCCCTCTAGTGGGGCTTAAAGGAGATTTTCTTATCCACTTCTAATCATAGAAAAGGTGCATGTTAACATATCTGAGAAAGGCTGGGAAGCCCCTGGTTTCAAATCAAATCTCCCCCATGGAAGCATCCTGGTTGACCTAGGAATGACGACTCTCTCTCAGCCTCGCCTACCTCACAGGGCTGTTGTGAAGAAGAAATGGAAGAGGGGAGGACTATGTATCCTATGGTTGCCCTGAGGAAAGTAGGAACTTAAATGGGATAGACAGTTATTTCTTTGTGCCTCAAGGAAGTGTTGAGAGCATCAACAGAAGGGCTGTGACGTAAGAAATACATTGTCAATATTCCTGTACAATTTGAGGTAAACTGGTCCATAATACCCATTTTAAAGCAGAAATGGTGTGTCCAATGGATACATTGCAGCTCTTTGGATTACTGGATCAGGCCGTTTGCCCTCAGGAATAAAGCAAAAAGATGAAAGGAGCTCAACCTCCTAACAAATCAATTTGCCTATATTTAAAAGCAGTTTACATCTGCAAGCTGCCACCCTCTCCTCTTTTCCCACTGTCACATGGGTGTTGATAATTTCATTTCCATTTCACAGGGGCTTCAAATTTGATTCTGTGCAAAACTGAGGGGTGACGTGAAATTCAAACATGCAACGAAGATCAAAAGCAGGTTTGATGGCGAAATATTAATTTAAGGTAGGCCGGCGAGATTTGGTTCACAGGGGTACCTGCCAGGAGCATACGCTCGGATGTAAAATCATCAGATAAGTACACCATGCCACGACTAAACTCCAGACATACCATCGTATCGTGAGTTGTCTGAAACTCTGGATAGTAGCCAGCTTGCTGGCTCAACCGACTGACGCTTTGCCCTTTTCATCTCCTCAGGGCCTTAACTTGGTTGCTCCTGCTATTGCTTAGGTCAAACGGCTATACCTGGCATCGACATTCCTGGCATTAATTCTACAAGCGAAAGGGATGGAGAAAAAAACACAACAACACTAAGTCCGCAAGTTCCCTTTGACCTAAGCTGCTGAAACATCTGTTGGTTGAGTCATTGAGCGGCTTGTTGGCCAAGTTCGACAGCAACTGTTCCTGTTGTGGATTATCTCTCTCAGTGGTAGGTGTCAGTGGAATAAATAGATGTGTTTCGAAGTGGAAAGATGCATGTTCGTAAACAGAGCGGCTCTTGGCAATGGGAGTTCTAATGATCAACAACATGGCAGCCGAAGCCAACAATTGAAGTTTAGGTAATATAACACAGGATCAGGAGTTATGTAATTGGGGAGGGGGGAGAGACAATTACTGGCCCATTAAGAGAAATCACATTCACCGTAACCATGTGTAAATGCTATGTAAAATTAAGGGGAACTGAAGGGTCTGGGTGATAGGGCATGCCGTAACGGGGTTTAAGGATTTCTCTGTGCTCGCGGGAGTAACAAAACTGAGAAGCACAATTTACTGAATCGATCAACAGTGCAGAGAAAACAGCTTTTAACAGATTCAGGAGTAAAATGAAATTTTCATCGATATCTACGTTTAGGGATCTTTTGCATATGTTTTAAACAAATAGATTCAAAAGCCCTTTAAAAAAAAAAATTGAAAGTGCAAGTATATCATGGAACGCCATAGACTATTTAATCGCGAACAGGGTGAATGGCAGGAACAGGGCTTTATTTAACCTAACAGCCATGTGAGCATGTGCAACATAACTCTGTTCCCCCCACCCCCAAACACCCTGGGAAGCCTCCTCAGAGGCTTCCCGGCAGCTGCAGAGGGTGGGGGGAGTCTTTTTCCTAAAATAAAAACAGGGGAAAGGCTTTTTTTCCCCATACAGAAAAGCTGGCCTGTACCACCTAAAAAGGACTACCAGCATCCTGGGAGGCATTCCCAGGGGGGAAAAGGCAGCTCTGTCCCATCCCCCCCCCCCAAACACCCTGGGAACGCCTCCTGGGATGCCGGCACAGGGATTTGTCCTCCGCGGCAGCATAACTGCCCGTTATCCTGGGATAACTGGGTGCTTACACCACTGCTAGGTCCAGTCGGCTCCTAAGCCAACTCCCCCCCTTCAGGGATGCATTTGTTAGCATAACCTACCTCATTGGGTTCTTACAAGGATAAAATGGATAAGGGGAGAATGATGCTGAAAGCTACTTTGAGTCCCCAGTGGGGAGAAATACCCCAGTAAATATCCAAACACATAAACAAGTGCATTCTTTAGATCTAGTTATGCTGAGTTAGGGCCAGCAACAGGAATTCTATGCACAAAAAAGGCTTGATATTTAATAAAAGGGGACTCCAAGACTGAGAATTGAACTTTGCATTTCCTGTGCTGCTTCCGTAAGCATCAATCATGCCAAAGAATCATTGTGGAGACAGCAGCATTGCTATTTATGCAGTGGACACAGGTGTCATGGAAGTATTAACTTTTTGCCTAAAACCCAAAGAGTTTGCAAACAGCTTCTGAAAAGGAAGCAACCCTTAATTCATTTATGCATGCATCTGATTTGCCTCAGATTATATCAGGCTCTGTGATGAGATATAACTTGACATAGCCTGGTGGAATGTATAAATAAATACACGAGTGAACTTAAAGAAACAAGGCCCCTTTGATTGCTTCTCTGGGTAGATCAGGCCTGCACGATATAAGGCCTGCAGGTCAGTATCAACCTCCACTCTGTTTGAGTTCTCTTGGGGATTTCAAATATTCATCGTTTGGAGTTTTCTAATCCTTGAATGCCTATGTCGCCCAACGAGCGTGGCTGTTGGCCGTGGATTCAGAAGTACGTGTTGGAGTTGAGAGTGACTTTCCTAGCCTTCTTAAGCCACACCGGATGCCCACTTGCATTAGGCTCCCTTTATGTGTGGATTAGGGGGAGAAAGACAGTGTGGTGTAGCGGTTAGAGTGTCAGACTAGGAACTGTGGGAGAAAAGGGGTTCACAGAGAACAGGTTAAAAAGAAATCATGGATCATCATGGATTAAGATTAGATCAACTACGACGGGATGAACTTTTTATTAAGAGGCAGATAGAGGTGAAGGGGAAGTCATAAATTTTCCAAAATTTTCTTTTTTTCTTTATATATTGTATGGAATTATAACAACATTAAGTCAGAATTGAAATTTTATATTGTTATAGATGTTGTTTATTGCAATGGAAAATTTGTAATATAAAACCCAATAAAAAATTTATTAAAAAAAAGAAAAGAAATCATGGATCATAATTGTGGTAAAAGTCCTCTCTCTCGCTATCATGGGGGGAAGTGGAATCACAATGGCAGGCCATGCCCCCAACACATGCACATTCAGGACACTGCCTGGACAGAGCCTAAGCATATCCAAACTGTAGACATGATCAGGAACACTGCAAAATTACAAGGTCTCCCCATTGTAGTGAAGCCTGTTTATTGATTTACGAAATTTATATGTTGCTTCTCTTGACTCCAGCTCGAGGAGGAGGAGGAAGAAGAAGAAGAGGAAGAGGAAGAAGAAGAGGAAGAAGAAGCTGCAGCAGCAATGTTGGTTTTTATATGCTGACTTTCTCTACCACTTAAGGAAGAATCAAACCAGCTTACAATCACCTTCCCTTCCCCTTAATAGACACCCTGTGAGGTAGGTGGGGCTGAGAGAACTCTAAGAGAGCTGTGATTATTCCAAGGTCACCCAACTGCTTCACGTGCTGGAGTGGGGAAACCAACCCAGGTCACTAGATTATCCACCACCGCTCATGTAGAGGAGTGGGGAATCAAATCCGGTTCTTCAGTTCAGAGTCCACCGATCCAAACCACAGCTCTTAACCTTTACACCATGCTGACATACCATAAAATAACAAAATAAAATAATAAATTATCAATGTAAAGACCAAAAGGCCATTAAAAACAAGTTAGCACAAACAGCATAAAGCAACCTACATGCTAATAGTTTGTACACACACAGGCTCACTTCAGGCATGGGTCCACATGGCTGCACACAGATGCACATGGGTATGGCACAGCACCTACTGCTACAGTCATACACCCCATAGACCCTCAATGTGCATTAACTTTGGCTGTCTGAAAAGGTCCATAGCAATGGAGACCTCTTAATATGCATGTAAGTGCAGTCAAGTCACAACTAACTTATGACATGATAGAGTTCTATAAAATTATGCATGGTTTGGAGAGTGTGGACAGGGAGAGGTTTTTCTCCCTCTCCCATAATACTAGAACACAGGGTCATCTGCTAAAGCTGGAGGGCGAGAGATTCAAAACTGATAAAAGGAAGTATTTTTTCAAACAACGCATAGTTAAATTGTGGAACTCCCTGCCCCAGGATGTGGTGATGGCTGCCAGCTTGGAAGGCTTTAAGAGGAGAGTGGACATATTCATGGAAGAGAGGGGTATTCATGGCTATTAGTTAGAATGGATACTAGTCATGCTGCATACCTATTCTCTCTAGTATCAGAGGAGCATGCCTATTATTTTGGGTGTGGTGGAACACAGGCAGGATGGTGCTACTGCACTCGTCTTGTTTGTGGCTTCCTAGAGGCACCTGGTTGGCCACTGTGTGAACATACTGCTGGACTTGATGGGCCTTGGTCTGATCCAGCAGAGCCTTTCTTATGTTCTTATGGCAACCCCAGCAAGGGACTTTCATGACAAGTGGGAGACAGAGATGGTTTGCCATTACCTTCCTCTGCAGAGTCTTCCTTGGTGGCCTCCCATCCAACTACCAAGCCTGATTAGTTTATGAGATCTGACGAGATCAGAGCATACCACCTTCAGCCCTCTTAATAGACATGCAAAAATGCAAAAGTAATGCAAAATGACATGCAAAAATAATTTGAGTTCTGTACCCCAGCGATAGTTATCATGGCAGGTGCAAAATGTAGCATGTGCTTCCTGAACTACAATGGAATCTCACCCCTGGATGGAAAAGAGGATCATGCTTTGCTCTACTATGCGAGACAACCTCTCAGAACTAAGAAAAAGGCACAGAGGGTAAAATCTCTCTCTCTCTCCAGCATTATACAAGAGAGCAGCTTCCCTCCCGCCCCCTATTCTGATTCACACCTATTTCCATTCATTGCTTTTTAAAGATTATTTTCAGGAACGAGTTGCTTACGAATGTTGAGGTTCAAAGCTGGTTCCATTGAGAAAACAAGACTTTTTCAAAGAGGTGAAGGCGCAAGGAAGAGGGAGGTGCTATGATCCAAGTTGATGGGATGTAGGTGGATCAAGGGATGAGGGGGGGAAACAAGAATTGGGGAATCGAGCCTTAACAAAAACTTTGATCTCACTTTGATCTTCAAAAGGCAAAGCCTAGCAAATCCCCCTTTTGCAGTGCTCATGGAACGGAGAATCTTCCTGAGCATCTCTAGTACAGATTTGCAAATCGCTTCTTAATTTTCGTACACAACAACCGACCAAAGAGGGTACCACTGGGCAATACGAGTGTCAGGACTCAATCAAACCACTGCTAATATAATATATATACTGTACCTATTCTCTCTAGTATCAGAGGAGCATGCCTATTATTTTGATGCGGTGGAACACAGGCAGGATGGTGCTGCAGTCGTCTTGTTTGTGGCTTCCTAGAGGCACCTGGTTGGCCACTGTGGGAACAGACTGCTGGACTTGATGGGCCTTGGTCTGATCCAGCAGGGCCTTTCTTATGTTCTTATATCGCTACTGTTGTGTTTATTAACTCAGTACGATCATGAAAACAGACGTGAAGATCTTAATTGATAACCTGACAAACACCGCTACATCCTTTCATATAGAGATAAATGGTGTATCTTCCCAAAATACAGCCAGTATGCTCTGCGCACAGCCGAGATGTGCCGACTTTGATAGTGCGGTTGCACAACCAATTTTTGAACTCAGGTGTTCCAGCATGGTCACTACTATAAGGCACATATCACAGTCAGAAGAAGAAGAAGAAGAAGAGGAAGAGGAAGAGTTAGTTTTTATATGCTGACTTTCTTTACCACTTAAGGAAGAATCAAACCAGCTCACAATCACCTTCCCCTCCCCACAACAGACAACCCGTGAGATAGGTGAGGCTGAGAGAGTGTGACTAGCCCAAGGTCACCCAGCTGGCTTCATGGGTAGGGTAGAAGTGTGGAAACAAATCCAGTTCACCAGATTAGCATCTGCCACTCATGTAGAGGAGTGGGGAATCAAACCTGGTTCTCCAGATCAGAGTCCTCTGCTCCAAACCAACACTCTTAACCACTACACTATGCTGGCTCTCTAATGAGGTGACTTAGTATAAGGTTATAATGCCATAGCAATTTGTCAATTACTGACTTTGCCAAAGAAAAACCCCTCTGGCGATGGGGCAGGAATAACCAAATGGGGGACTGTGGTTGGGAAAATGGTGCCAATGTGGGAGGATAAGGACCAATACAGACCTTCCAATCCACCCAGCAGCACCCCCCTCCTCCCCAGTTTTGCTGTGATCTTTCCTACAAGATTGTACTAAAGAGATTTAGGAACCATCGTAGAAAAGCTGGGGGAACTTCTGAAGGTGCATGAGAGCCCCATGATGCTATGTGGAAGCAGCTTTGCCTTTTCCCATCAGCGGCAAAGCCTGCCAAACACCCAATGTGGAAGCAACCACAGGCAGCTTCAGCATTGCCCTTTATGCCTGGTGCCCACTTTCCTATCAGCAGTGAAACCTGAGTGCAAGGGAAAAAAACCCCTTCACACAGAGCACACTGCAATAGCTCCCAAAAACATTCCAGATTTGTTTGGAGCATCATGGAAAACTGCCGCAAGTGCCCTGTAAGTTCCCAGGTCAATCATCCTATTGCTCAGAGAAGTGCCAGAAAGCCGGCTGAAGTCACATCTGTACCAGCTCTGAGCTCCCGGTGTTCAGAGAAATGGATTCCTTCTGAGAAATGGTTTCAATATGTCTGATACTGTCACTCTGCATATGGTAGCGCATTAAAATATCTCTTTTAAATTATATTTAAATTTATCCACTATATGTGCCACCGACTAATGCTACGCATGCCAGATTCTTTGATGGGGACTGAAAAAGTACATTCAAGACATATTTGGCAAATCTCAATTTCTCATTTTGCGGTGCCAAATTACCCAAGAATTTTATAAGTCAGTATCAAAGCAGCGGCTTCCCCTTCCAGCATGCAGCGAGGAAGAGCATAAGACATACATTCTTCCAAAACTTTAGACCTTTGGCTTTTATTTTTATTTTTTATGGAGAATATGTCAGGCTTTAAAAGGGCTTCCTTGTAACCATTTAGCGTATTTTTTACAAAATGATGCAGAGGGACAAGTATCTAAAAATATTGGAAGACTAAAAAATTACGGCCACTTGGAATAATCAGAGCTATTCATTTATAACCCCAGATTATGAAATGCCTGTATTGTGTGCCCTTCACCCAAGAACAAACTCTTTAACTTCACTCAGAGAAGCTATTCATATGATACCAGTAGCTTTCGCATGCTATCAGCAACTAGATCAATTTTCAGTTCTCCATTTAAGGGGAAGACACCTTTTCATCTTTTGAATAAATCCTGTATTCCTGCTATTCACCATCATGTAATAATGAAAACAATCTTCTCACCCATTGCAAAGTATACAGCCTTGCATGGCTTACCCATAAGCAATCCTTCCAAATGGTTTTCGGTAGGACATTTTCCAAATTAAGAAACAGAATGGAAAGCACTATCAAAACTAGCTGTGAGAGTTCAGGAGAGAACGACTGGAGTTGGACAGATTGCTCCAAAGGGTGGCTCACACGCTACGTTGACAATGGGAAACCAGCCACTACGGAGATCTTGTTGATATGTTCATCTTTCACAAGAGATCCATAGGTCAAACAGGTGACCCATGAAAGTCAGACCAGACGGGAGGAGGGAGATAAGCACTAACAAGACGAGCAACAAACCTTAACGTAAGGTGTGGGGAAACACAGCCAGTGTGATGTAGTGGTTAAGAGCAGTGGTTTGGAGTGGTGGACTCTGATCTGGAGAACCGGATTTGAATCCCCACTCCTCCATATGAGCAGCAGACGCTTATCTGGAGAACCGGGTTTGTTTCCCCACTCCTACACATGCACGGCAGACGCTAATCTGGTGAACCGGGTTTGTTTCCCCACTCCTCTACAAATGAAGCCAGCTGGGTGACCTTGAGCGAGTCACAGCTCTTAGAGCTCTCTCAGCCTCACCTACCTCACAGGGTGTCTGTTGTGGGGAGGGGAAGGAAAGGTGATTGTAAGCCAGTTTGATTCTTCCTTAAGTGGTAGAGAAAGTCGGCATATAAAAGCCAACTCTTCTTCTTCTTCCATACATTTGTTCCATACTCACAAGAGCTGATTCCATGGTCCCAAATCCTCAGCAGGCAAATGGCAATTCAAGGGCCCCTGTCAACATTATCATTTCTCTTAGTGAGAAGGAAGCCTTTCACAATGAGTCCCAAGATGTTTTTAAAAGTTATTTATTTGTTTGTTTGGATTTTTATCCTGCCCTCAATCCCCGGCCAAGGCCGGGCTCAGGGCGGCTAACAACATAATTAATGTCGATGGTTATCGTGCTTATATCTGACAGAGGTCTTTCGTAAATCCATCAGCAGCTCAATTTAATACAAACCATTTACAGGTTACAATTTGCCTCATGGGACCAAACTGTAGGAATCCTCCTACGAACAAAGCATTGACACCAGAAAATTCACTCCAAAATAAAACGCTTCTGCTGAGCTTCTCCAATACAGGAGTTCACTTCAGATTAGAAGAGAGGTAGAGGCCCAGACCACTTTGCTCGGGACTGAGGTCCAGATCTCTACCCAAACAACAAAGGCACTGAATCATAGAATCAGAGTTGGAAGGGGTCATACAGGCCATCTTGTCCAACTCCCTGCTTAATGCAGGATCAGCCTAAAGCATCCCTGACAAGGGTTTGTCCAGCCTCTGCTTAAAGAAGCCAGTGAGGAGGAGCTCATCACTTCCCTAGGTAGCTGATTCCACTGTCAAACAACTCTTACTGTAAAAAAAATAATTCCTAATATCCAGCCTGTACCTTTTCGCCCACAATTTAAACCCATTATTGTGAGTCCTTTCCTCTGCTCCCATCAGGAGCAGCTCACTGCCCTCCTCTAAGTGACAGCCCTTCAGATACTTAAAGAGAGCAATCGTGTCCCCCCCCCCTCAACCTCCTCTTTTCCAGACTAAACATTCCCAACTCCCTCAGCCTTTCCTTATAGGGCTTGGTCTTTCCTCATAGGGCTGGTCGCACTGTTGGGGCCACTGATGTAGGAGAAAGCAACAGGTTTGATGTACACGTGTTCTCATAACCTCCCAAACCTGCACAGCCACTGAGTCGAAGGCAAATCCCTGAAATACTGGTAGTACCTCTGGGGCTTGGTTTGCTCCAAGCGTGTCTTGTTATGTACAACCCTAATTTATCAGTGGAACACCGACACCTTCCCAGGTAGACATTGCATTTATATTGTTCGTCTCAAATGTCTGGACATTCTCATTGGGTTCTACAATATTTGAGCACATCTGCAAAGTAAATGTAAACCCAGCCCAAACTGGTTTTAATTGCCAAGTCTTCCTGGACAGTGTATCTTGCGAGAGGGTTGCAAATGAGATCCTTGGCTCTTTTGCAGAACTTCAGTTCCAAGTATTTGTTGCGGAAAAGCACTGGGGTTCAAAGAGACTTGAGTCTTTGGCTTGTACTGCAGACATCTCCTTTGTTTCTGATGTCCCCTTCAGATGTTAGTTGTTTGAATGGCTTCTGCAGATGCCTCTGCATTCTGGCTAAAAATGCAATATCAACCAGAAGGCCTCAAACCATTATTAAGGATTCTCTGAACATCTATGGGTTTTTTCCTTATAAAACCTTACATTTGCTGTTGTGGTCGACTGTCCCACAACAGGAAACAACTTTGAAGAAGTCATTGTGAGATACAGAAAACAAACAAACAAACAGAGATTGGATTCACAACAATGGTCCAGATCTGTTTGATACCACTTAGAGAAACTATGCTTCTGATTGGGAAACATTACGAGCGGTATTATACTTACGATATGCAACAATGGTCCAGATTTGCAGTGTTAAAACGGCATAGCCGCTTTTGAGGACAAGTGTCCTGCACAAGCAATTGCCAAAGCACAGGAAATTAGAAATATCTATCGAGAGGTTTCACACATCCCTACTCCTGATTGCTATCGGCTCAGCTTCTGACTTCGTTTCCAGGCCCAGTATCTGAAGACAAGTCTTATTTGTATTATTACCATCGTACTTGTATTGTTACCCACACACGCATTACATTTTGAGTGTGTCTTGGAAATGGGAGCGATTCTCCCGCCTAAAATCCATTCCAATAAAGTAATGCTCAGGAAAGACCTCGCAGTAAAATACATAACCTTAATGACACATTTATTTTTCAGACTGATCACCATTTCCATTTCCAAAACAAAACTAAACAAAAAACCCCAAAGGAATGAGGAACAGGTTGCTCAAACAAAACAAAGCATTTTCAAAACCAAAAGCATTTGCTTTTCCTAGGCATTTTTAAAGCTCGATTCTACATTAGTTAACAAGATTTGATAATACAGGAGTGTGTTGTATTATTATATATTTTTGGGTCTGATAAAGAAAAACAACAGGCTGCTGCGAGAATCGCAACATTTGAAATTCCCCCCTTCTCTTCTCTAAATGATCAGAGGAAAGCACCTTATATTACGAATGCGCACTCCTTTCTCTTGAAAGGGTAAAACTAAATAATCTTAGAGCCGTTCTAAGCCTGCCATATAAGTATTATGCTGTTACAGATTTCAAAAGGTTAGCTTCAATGAACCTGACATGAATCTAACCCAAAATAACCCATTCAAGAGAAAAGTAAGAAATAATTGCTGTTTTCTCTTTCTCTCTCTCTCTCTTTTTTTCCTCGGCTATATTGCTATAATGATTTTGCATAACAGATTGAACAAAGTGCTGTTGTGACAGGTGGTAGAATTCAGCTAGTAAGCACAGAGACAGGGTTCAATTTAGTTTGTGAATCCTTTAATTGTTGTGCAGCTAATTAAAGTAGGTTCTTTACACTCGCAAGTGTTTACCGTTGCTAGTATGCATACATGAAAAATTAAATTGTGCCTTCAAGGGTTGAGAACTATAGGAAAATCATAGCTGATGCTGCAACATGCTTACCAGCTCAAAATAGCTGCCTTTTTTTTCACAATTGGAATTTGTAAAACTTTTTGCTAAGCAAATATAGAGCTAATTAGAAGTGTTCGTTGGACCAATTAACATTTAAATAAATAAGCCATATTGCACATTTCACAGTCTTTATTTAATGATGCTTCTTAACTCTTTGGAAAGATTCCTTTAAGTACAAATAAGTTGTCATACGGAAATGAAAGACAAAAATAGCAACGCAACAATAATTTTTTGTCTGTGCTTCTCCCTTTAAAGCCCTGACACCTTTACTAATGTCCAATATGGGGTAAGGGGGGGGGGGAGGGAGGGGAGAAAATAAATCCGGATCTTTGTTTCGTCTTTTTTTTTTTACCCTTTTCGATGCAAACAGGGAAGGGGGGGAGCATATTTGATTACTGTTTTAAACTGCATCAATAACAATGTTTGTTCATTTGCAGTCCTTCCCTATGGTGGAGAATCTGTTTTAAGAAGAAGAAAAAATGCTATATCTCAAGAAGGCAGCCAAGTGAGTCAACTGAAGCTTCTGAAACTGGGGCAAAAAAACCTGCAAGCAGCCACACCAAGCACGTGCGAAGGAAAATAGAGAATTTCGAGTTCAGCTGTGAAAACTCCTGCATCTGACAAACAGCTTGATCCTCACTCCAGTCATTAAGCAGAAATGTGTCAAGCATGCAAACGGATTCGGCCCTCCTAATGTCATTGTTGGGACTTCACTTCCAACAAACAGGTGGAGCTAATCTGAACTAGACTGTAGGTTGAAGCAGATCTTCTGCTCCAAAACCTCATCTGGAGGCTGCAAGACTGTCTCTCATCGAAAGAAGAAGAGTTGGTTTTCTACATCCCAATTTTCTCTACCTTTAAGGAGACTCAAACTGGCTTACAATCAGCTTCTCCTCCCCACAACAGACACCTTGTGAGGTAGGTGGAGCCGAGACAGTTCGGAGAGAACTGTGTCCAGCCCAAGGTCACCCAGCAGGCTTCATGTGGAGGAGTGGGGAATCAAACCCAGTCCTCCAGATTAGAGTCTGACACACTTAACCACTACACCACACCAGCACCACGGGGTATTTGCCCGACAATTTACAATCTCCTTTTGGCCAGACAACTTCTGTAAGGCACCTTGAGTGAAGAACAAAGATAGGGTATAAATATTTAAATAAATAAATATTCTCCACCAGGTTTCCAAATATGTTCTGTCCTTCCCAACATCTATTCCAAAAAAAAAGATGTTCTGGTTTTCTTTTTGTTTTTCTTGTTACCCTTTTCCAAGAAGATCTTGCAAAAAGATCTTACAATCATGCTGTTTATCTGATACTCACCAAGTATCCGAGAAAGGGAGTGGTGACTCTCAGAAGCTTACACTCCGAAAATCTTGCTGGTCTCTAAGGTGATGGTGGACTCAAAACTAGCTCTTATGCTGTTTATTAGGGCTCTCAGAAAAATTAACAGGCATGATCATTTCAATAAATGGACCACATTAATGGGCACCATAGGAGGTTAAGGAAGCATTGCTGCATACATGCGCATTCCCTACTGGATGGCTACAGGACCCAGATATGAGCTGCATGTGTGAATGAACCATCTCCGATCAAACACCACAGCCAGAAAGGTTATGTTTTACCTCAAGTGCAACGGTCTTGATTTGAGTAGGTTCACATGTTCCTTTTCCACTCATCAAGTGCTGAGCAATAAAGTCCCCAGCGATCAAATGATATCTATTTAAGTGGAGTGAAAAACATTCAAACAGGATTGAGGGGTGGGGAAAGGTCAGAAAAGACGTAAGCACGCCAACAGTAAGAAGGGGTGCTGGTGAAGAGGAGAAATGAAGTGAGAGGTTGGTGGCACTCCCAAAACGAGAATCAGAATTGCAGGTGGCTGGTGGCACTCCCAAAACGACAATCAGAATTGCAGGTGATTAAAATGTCCAGCAACGGGATCCATGTTGGACTTGCAGGTGCAACTCACCATGGCTGAGGCCAGCCATATGCCGCTGGAAGCCTCTTCGGCCTGGCCAGGACACGCCTGGAACAGGCAGGGCTGGGCTGCACTCTTTGGATTAAGTAATTGAGTTTGGCAGCCCAGTGGAGCCCATCAAATTATCAACCCCGCCCAGGAGGTGGCTGCAGCAGAGACAGGTTCTCAGTTAAGTGAAAGGATGGAGGGGAAGAGCCAACCCTGGAAGGGGGTTGGAAGGGTGGCCTATTTAAGAGAATTTGCAGCGAGCCCGAAAGGTTGAAGTACCCCTGCTCAGACAGTATGTGAGAATGGAGGGTATGCAAAGGAGGAGGGGAATCAATTGGTACAACCCCCTCCCCTCTCCAATCAGAAGCCTCTGCAGTGGGGAAGGTTGTGGCGGAACCAAGGCAACACAGCTTTGACGAGAGGGGGTCACCAAAAAGTGTGACAGGAAACCAAACGGAATATGGACATGTGATGTTACTAAAGAGACTGGGGGTGAGGAATTACAGTTCCTCAGAAGTGCTTTAGGTTAACTGCAAAGGAGAAATAGCACAGAAGTCCAGCAAGGAAAAACTACCTTACTCTAGAGGAGGAGTGACCAGGTAGAAGAGGGAGGAGGCCTCAAAAGGGGGGGGGGCAACATCTAGGGCGCAGCAGGGACAGGAAACTGTACATTCACCGAAGTTGTTGTAGTGAATAGTAAGTGGGGGGGGGGGGGAAGGGATGAAAATTTTGCCGATTACAACACTTGCCCAGGGTGGTATCCCTACATCAGCGGCTCCTACGCTGCAACGGAAACAGGCATAGGGTTGTTATGATCCTGTGTTCAAACAGCACCAGTCAACAGTACAACAATAGTGAGAGACTAAAAATTAAAGATGCCACTGAAATGTGTTATTCCTTGTGTTTGGGACATGAGTTTCAGTTGCCTCGGAAGTTTCCTTCAATACAAAAGTGAGCATCTCCTTCCCGAATTCTTCTCCGACTCTGATTCAATATTCAAACTGATCAACTCCTCCTCCCACCCTCTCCACTACTACTGCTGTTGTTGCGATAGATACATACCCAGTGCCTGCTAGTTATGTTCCCATAACATTTTATCATCCACTATTCCCTTCAAGATCAAGATAATTCCTCCCATGGCATTCCCCATTACTACGTATGGATGTGGAAAAAAAAACAGTGGATGGGCAGTGAAGGAAACTGACAGGAAGAACATTGATTCATTTGAAATATGGTGTTGGAGGAGAGTTTTATAGATACCATGGACTGCCAAACAGACAAATAAGGGGGTACTAGATCTAGAAGCTAGAACGACTAAACTGGGGCTATCATGCTTTGGTCCTATCATGAGAAAGACAAGACTCACTGGAAAAGACAATAATGCTAGGAAACATTGAAGGCAGTAGGAAAAGAAGAAGACCCAACACAAGATGGATTGACTCAGTCAAGGAAGCCATAGCCCTCCGTTTGCAAGACCTGAGCAAGGTTATTAATAATAGGATATTCTGGAGGTCACTGATCCACAGAACAAGACACATTCCTTTCAACTGTCCATTTCATGCCATGCAACTAGTGAGCCTCATACCAGCATTAACTGAGTCAGGGAACCCTTATTAGTACTGCAGAGGCAAGTGGGTACCCTATCAGGAAGACAAGTGAGAAGGATGTGTGGTTGCCCCTCTGCTAACCACATTTTTATTGAACAGCATCCACTGTGGAGTGAGTTTTGATCATACCATGGAGGAACTTCGTTCATGCAAGTACCTTTGAAAGCTGCACCACAGATGGGAGAATGGCAGGTGTAAGCTTTCCCAAGCACTGCATCACCATGCTGGGTAATTCTACCAGTTATACTAGTGTCTATCATGAATGCTGGAAAGGCACAGAAACCCTGCTAAAACAGAACCCGTAGAGGAACAACTTGTTTGCCCCACTAGCCACTACTGCTTCTGCAGGCCTTGCTTGTAGTCCTCATTGCACTGGGGACGGCATATCTCCTTGCCAATGTGCATGTGACATTGTTTTCTGGTTGCCTGCAGGGAGATAAGAGAGACATGGGGTTGCTGAGGGGCTAGGTCAGGTGACTATGTACGCATTATGGATTATTAGGCAGGAAAGGCTCTATCATCTAGGTGCTCCGTGCCTCAGCCTAGTACCCCATTCCCTCACTGACAGCCCCCTGATCTCTCAACCACCCTTTATCTGAGGAGACAATCTACTCATTAATACTCACTCATCCAGTGCAAAGCACTGCATTAGAACTCTGCCTGCCATGACTGCTTGTCCTGTGCCATTCGACCAGGCTCTTTATCCTGCAAGGAAATATGACTCCAGCAGTATCAACAGGTGGAGCAAAGTGTCTGGCGCTCCCTAAAAAAGTTGACTGTCTTCTCCATTATCCTAACTGGTGTATGTTCTCAACATGTAAGCTAGAGAGGGCTGTTAAACAAGGGCAGAGGTACCCCGAATTTCAAGAGCTGGGTGGGAGACACTGTGTGTCTATGTGTTTTTGAATGGTCTGCACTGGCGTGTCTTTTGCTGGTGAGCTGGAGGAAGGAAGAGACGCAGGAGTCGTTATGTCCGTCTCTCCTTACAGGGTTGTTATGATGATAAAATGGAGGAGATCTTTTTATCTGATCTTTATTTCTCTTGGAGAAGTGTGGAAATTAGGCAGACAGAAAGACTCCGGTGTCATCCTGTGAACCACAATGTCATCATGGGTGGTAGCTCTCTTTTCTTTCCTCACCTTTCTTGGGTGTCTGGCAGCCAATTTGCAGGAGTGAAGATCCCTGGAGGGTGTTCAAGTCTTCTGGAATCCTGAAGTTGGGTATCAGTAAAGCCTCTGAGAAGATAAGTGTTATTCATCTGTTCTTCATTTCTTTTTGCTCACTCTGGCTGTTTGTGCAGAGCGCTCCCTTTAGGCAACGCCATCATCCAACTTCCCAAGCTCAGGCCTAATTTTCTAGATTTAAGAGCAGAATGGTAAGGCTCCCACCATTCCGGCTCATGCCACATGTTCATACATGCTTTCCCTAGTTGGGACTTAACGTTAAGATTTGTTGCAGACTTGGTGAGAATCCAGTTGTCCATGACTAGGAACAACTCAGTAGGTCTCTCCATCATCACATTATGACTAAATTTCCCAGTGTGACCTCAACTCCATCCAATTTCTCCATTTGTGGGCTTCTGCCAGACACAAGTATCACCAGTGAAACCACCGTGCTATGCCACTGTAGATACCATGTGTTGGTACATCTTTGGGTTCTATCAACAAAAAAAATACTTGGGAGCAATTTCCCTCCCCATTCAGCAGGCCCAAGTCTGGGATAGGACTGAATCCATCATGTGCCAGCAACATTTTCAAAAGGCCACAAGTGATTGCAGAACAGAAGGCTTAAGAGAATCATCCCACTGGAAGCGCCAAAGTTATTACATAAATACAGACACACACCCTTACCAGTATGCCAAAAACAAATCTTCCTCGACTATCAATAGTCTACTTAATGTTCTGGCAGAAAAGTTTCTAAAAATCAAGGAACACAAACTTTTCAATGCCCACCTTGTTTTTCTAAATTCTGAAGCAATCCATAGAAGGGACCGAAATTCAGCCTTATAATCAATTATACGACCTTCTCTCTGGTGGGTGGGCAGCCTTATTGCAATCCTGAGCAATCAGTAGCCCTCGTTGACTTCTGAAAAGGGCTATGGTACACGAGAGTTTGGGACTCTTATATCTGACACTAAAAGACTATTTACTATGTGGGTGTTGGCTCAAAAATGTCTCAAACATCAATGACCTTTATAAATAATGTAGAATTCATAAAGATGATTATCATGTTCTATTTAAATATGTATAAAGAGAGAGATAATAACAATGATTTGCACTTCTGTCTATTGAACTCCAAGTACTAATGAATTTATCCTCATAATGCGCCTACATTTTCCAGTATAACAACAATATGAATATTTTTCCGATTGCCAACATGACCAAAAAAAAGACAAAACAAAGTCCAGACGTGCTTTTAGTTATGAATAACCAATGGGTGGGGTACCTAAATAATACAAGGGCATCCAAATAGCTACTTTAAATTCATTGGCCACTGCTTAAACCAATAAGCAATTTGCATTCTTGAAATGAGGGCTTCCACTGAGAACTTTGTACAGGGTATATGAAAGAGACCACTCCAGAGGATTTTTGTGTGTGTGCACACATTCGTACACTGCAGATGGGAATCATATCACCACCACCACCATTATCAACCACCACCTATTTTTGCAAGCATTTTCCTTTTGACTTCCAGGATCAGCTGACTTTGGCCTCTCACCATTCATCAACGACAAAACTGGCTCTTGACGAGCAGTTCTTGGTGGCTGGACCAAGATGTAGAATCCTTTCTAATGGAACTTACCCAAACTTTGATCTGAGCAGCTTCTTGGGAGAAATAAGATGGATGCCTCATACATTAAGGCAGAAACGTGAAGGCCTCCAAGAACGATTTGCCCATAACCGTTCTGCATGGGGGTTGGAACATCTGTTAGCAGACTGAAATGGGCATTGGCCTCTCTCTCATGGACAAACTGTGAGTCAGAACCACATATACAGAGGCAGCAGCTAATGCTGGTGTGGAGCCAGTCCACATAAGCATGTGGGCTTCAGTGTTATGGCTGCCATTACCAAGGCTGCCCACGTGGGGAATACTATTCCTGTGGCATCTGAATCCATCCTAAGAGATTTGAGTAGCACTTCAGTGGCTGGAGGAAAGAGGCAACATTGCTTGTTTTTTTGTTTTGTTTTTAATTTATATGTTGATCTTATATTACCAGCCTCTATAGAGAAAACTATAAATTTCAGTAGGTACATTTTACAACGACACTGAGAAAAATGAATAAAAGGAATGCAAAGGGGAGTACCGATATACCCTTATTCCACCAATGTGGCTTCAGCCACAGAGTCAGAAGGTGTGTATGTAAAGTGCCGTCAAGTCACAGCTGACTTATGGCAACCCAGTAGGGTTTTCAAGGCAAGAGACTAACAGAGGTGGTTTGCCATTGCCTTCCTCTGCATAGTGATCCTGGTATTCCTTGGTGGTCTCCTAACCAAGTACTAGCCAGGACTGACACTGGTTAGCTTCTGGGATCTAATAAGATCAGGCTAGCCTGGGTCATCCAGATCAGGGTGATCTAGAAGGTAGGCAAGGAAAATACATTGATAATGTTGAGACAGATCTTGAGAAGATCCATACAACCTGGGTCTTCAGAAAGAGACATCATTTAGCACACAGCAGATCTGAAATTATACCAAGGGTCTTTTAAAGGCACAGTTGAAGAGAAGCAAACTATTGTGAATCCAGGCCTTTGTTTACAAAACAAAATTTAAAAAAAAACCATCATTGTATGAGTCAGAAAACCTGGCAACCCAATGCTTCAGCATCTCAAAAAATGTGACCATGTTCAAAGATTAGACAGGCGGTAGGGAGGGGAACAGGTGCTAATGCAATTCCGACAGCAGTCCAAGCCTAAGCGATAGCAGAGCTTTACAACACTTCTGGCAGAGTTTGGTAGACGCTGGCCTGGATGGCTAGAATACCTTCCAGTGGCATCGGCGTGACAGAACAAAACCAATGCTTTTGCTGACCTTGGAACCATGCTTTCAGCATACTGAATTGATCTTCAATAATTTCTTTTATGTACCGAGGGGGGGGGGACTGTGTGTTTTCATTTCCATGTTTTCTTTCCAACAGCTTGAATAAAAATGGGGGTTGTGAGCTCCCCCCCCCCTTTATAAAAATGTATCTGACCTCACTAGATCTCAGAAACTAAGCAGGGTGGGCCCTGGTTAGCACTTGGATGAAAGACCATCGAGGAAGCCCAGGGTTGCTACGCAGAGGCAGGCAATGACAAACCACCTCTGCTCATCTCTTGCCATGAAAACCCTACAGGGTCACCACAAGTCGGTTTCATCCACCCGTTCTTTCCACTGCCATTTCCTTCTATTAAAATCCTTCAAAAACCTTTTTCTGTGGTCATGATTCCAAAAGAGAAATGGATGTTGCAAGACTGAACTGTAAACCAGGAATTCCCTGAACTGTAAACCAGGAATTCCCTGCTACGGACATATAAGAGGCTCACTTCTGTTGAGTCAGGCCACCAGTTTACCTAAGTCAGTATTGCCTACTCTGACCAGCAGCAGCTCTCCAGGGTTTTGGGTAGAGGTCTTTCCTATCACCAATTATCTAACTTTTTGTTTTTCACTGGAGATACTGGGTACTGAACCTGGGACCTTCTGCATGCCAAGCTGGTGCTCTACCACAGAGCCACAGCCTTCCCCAACTCACGGATGAACTCAGTAGGAATACCAGGGTCATTATGCAGAGATAGGCAATGGCAAACCACCTCTGTTAGTCTCCTGTCTTGAGAACTCTATGTGGTCACCATAAGTCGGCTGTGACTTAGCAGCACTTTACACACACACACACACACACACACACGAATAGTTTTAGTATCTAGAAGCATTACTAGTAGGGTTGCCAGGTCCCTCTTTGCCACCAGCGGGAGGGTTTTGGGGCAGAGCCTGAGGAGGGCAGGGTTTGGGGAGGGGGGGACTTCAGTGCCGTAGAGTGCAAAAGCAGTGGCCAAAGCAGCCATTTTTTCCAGGGGAACTGATCTCTGTCAGCTGAAGATCAGCTGTAATAGCAGGAAATCTCCAACTAGTACCTGGAGGTTGGCAACCCTAATTACTAGAAGCTATCTGGAAGCATTTCCTAGAAATGGTGCCACTGTGGAAAGCCTGACCCACCCATTCTGGAATGTATGGTAATAAAAAAAGCTTCCCGCTATTTCATGGAACATCTCAGACACGATGACAATAGGACTCTTAATTTATTAGGGGTATCGAAATGAAACGAGAGGGGTGGGGTATGCTAACGTTCCCACATGCATTGGGATGCACGGCACAACTTCATTAAGAGCGCATTTCAGTGCTTCTCCAAAAGGATAGCCCTACCTTCTTGAAGTTTCCCCATTAAGCATTCCCCCATCAAAATTATGTTTTTACAGGAATCTGACTAAATCCTCAGTTACAAGGCTCATTTTGCAGAGACACTAATTAATGGCCCACCACATGGAAGTGAGGTGGAGTGGAATAAGATGACACCCTGCATTATTCTGTTGGCAAGTACATCATTCTCGTAATTAATGTGGGTGTCTTTTTAAAAAATGGATTAAGCAATATGGACAACACAAGCTCCGCTGTACCCAGCGTTTAACTTATTCCAAAGCACTGCCTCTGTTTGGAAGTTCATTTTCTGGCGCTGATCCTGCAGAGCTCCCCTAGTTATACAAATAGGACTTATCAATGAGAAACATAAGGTTAACACCATGTTGAATTTAAGGGGGTTTGGGTTCCTCACTTTGGACACAAAAAAACTTAATCTTAAATTTTATTGTATTTGTTTCTTAGTCATTTCAGCATCTTGGCTAATTAGGAATTTTTTTTTAAACTTAAGTGGCCGGGTCTCCTCGACAGTGGCCCACTCCAGTTTTAGCTAATATCGTCCCTTTCCCAAGGAAATAACTGCTTCAAAATATCCAGTGGATTGAACATAATACCATTCTGTATACATAGGCAGACTCATAGTGCCAAGCAAACAAGAATTGGGAACTTGGCTATTTAGGTCAAGGAAAGAAATGGGATGCTCTAAATCAGTGGTTCCCAAAGAGGGCAGTACTCCCCTTGGCAGGCAGTGGGCTTACCTAGGGGGCACTAAGAGGCAAGGGGACAGCGGGGCAGGGGCACTAGAGGTGGGCCCCTTCAACTGTTCTGTTCACTAATTTACAATAGATCAAGCTATGGCACCATGCTGTCAAATTTGGTAGAAACTATCAGAATCTTTTTCCAGACTTTGAAGAGCTGGTACCACTGGATCAAGTTCATCAGTTTTGTTAAATAAATTTCAACTAAAAAGGTTTAATTTGATTTTGAATAGCTGTGCAATTAATTGTTACTGTTTAGTGTGTCTTGCAAACCCCTATTTTGAATAATGGTTTTTATAGGAAAGGGTAGGGGGTGCTGGGGTTGGGTTTGTGGAACCAAGGGGGCGGTGGCCCGAAAAGTTTGGGAACCACTGCTCTAAATGTTTACCATCCACACAGCCTATGCCATCTACCCATTTCTAGCTAAAAGCTCTGACTGTACTCAACTAATCATTATCAACAAGGTGTCTTTCCAAAACCCACCATGAGAATTCAAAGAGGGCTACCATTTATGGATCCTAGAGTTCAAATTCTAAGGACTTCAGTGATTTCCTTCCCTGCATACACATAGTTGCCTGGTTTTGGGGTTGCCTCACCCCTGTGACAAAAAGGGAGCTCAGCAGCAAACCAGCGGCAGCCAGAATAGCCTCAACATTTCTTCCAGTACAAAAACTCTGGGGTGTTATAGGAGATTGGCTAGAAGTATGAAGAAAGAAAGAGGACAGGAAGAAAGATCAGAAGTCGAGAGGAGAAGAACACAACCATTAGAAAAATGGATGGATGATACTCACAGCCCATCATACTCACAGGTCCAGCTACTTTCTTAACTGATCAAAGAACTAATCAGATACATAAACACAAGACTGATGAGTTTAAACTTTATAAGAAGAAGAAAAATCTTACTTGCTGAAGAGGGAAAATAAGGACTCAGAAGTGGAGATTACATAGGATTTCATGGTTCCTGCCCTCTAATGAAGGGCTAACCTTAACTGAGTTTGAAGGAGAAAGGGAGAACATTCTTGCTTCTGAAATTCTGTTTAATATCCCAAAGGCCACCCCCTTGCCCCCAAAAGCCAACACAATCTTCAGTTTGCCATTGAAAACTCAACTGCATTAGCCATGGGCCTAAGAAAGCCCTGGGAACAACAATTTGGACACATAATAGCCATGGAGTAAAACCATGAAGCAAATTGAAGGATTCTTTAGGTAATTGCTGTTGGGAAAAGCAGTCCATGCATAATTTGAGGCATCTATTCCATACAACTGTCTCAGATGTACACAAGGACATTTTAGGCAGAAATGACTAATTGTGTTCTTTGCCAGTGACCAAAGATTCTACAGAGGGCTCACTTCTATCTCCTTGTACAGAACATCTTCAGGGGATACACCAGCTACTAGTGGTATGGAATTAAAGCAGCTATTGAAGGATCAAAGAAACTGTGAGCTGGTTCTCATGGGTCTACTCAGAGGACTTGTACAGCTTATTGACAGACCTAGCCAGGGACATCTTAACATCTGGTATTTATGAGTACACACTAGCAAACTCATTATAAAAAAAGACTGGACTTTTCTCTGAATAATTCTAACAAGGATACATGCATGACTCTCGTTGACTTCTACTGAAAGTCAGACCTTCACCATTTTGCTTTTACACACTAGAAAATTCCAGTCATCCTCAGAGAGTATCTTAAAGCAAGAGCCTCAATCTTGTGAAGCCTGTGGGCGCTTCTGGATTTCTGAGAAAGGATAGAAGCACCACCACAAAATGGTCTGACCTTCTATGTTGGGATGTCCTAACACAAACTTCCTTCTGTGATGGGATCAACTGTTTCAGAATGGGTGCTCCATTCAGGCCCCAAAACAATGTCTTCTGTGGTCTTCTGAAGCACCTTCTTCTCCAATGAAGTGGAGAGAAGGCAGGACTGGCTTTTTGCTGACAAGAAACACATTGATGAGCACCACAGAATTCATGAGCACCATTTTGGGGGAATCACAGTCCTAAAGGTTGTAAATAATCAGAAATTGCTGTTGAATGAAGACCATATTTTTTTTGGAGAAGCAGGAATTATTGCAGTCAAATTTCACTGTTCCACCCAACCACAAAGAGGACAATTTATTGTACATCCAAGATTTGCAGAAACATTTGTGTGAAAGAACAATAATTCCCTTAACTGTGAGGTGTGTTACTGAAAATCCATTTGGGTCAGATTTTATTTTGCCAATCACACCTCAAGAAAGTCAACCAACAGAGGAAGGAAGAAGCTGCAAACTGTGACTCCGAAGGAAAATGCAAGAAGGAAAGAGTCTGACTGATGACCAAAAGAGGAAAGTGGATACAGAGTACCATGACCCTATATACACTCCGTAGACAGAGAAAGATATAGCTGGAATTGTACCATGGAAGAAAGCCGTTATAAAACCAACTGAATATTTTAAGGAAGTAAAAGAAGCAACGCTATGATCCGTGTTGAATGAACTTCAGAAAATTACCACCAAGGAGTTGTTGCAACCACTGAAAAGGCCATTTTCCATCTAGCAGGCAGACTTTACTAGCTAGGGTTATCTCTTTTTCACTCTCTCTCTCTCTCTCTCTCTCTCTCTCTGTGTGTGTGTGTGAGAGAGAGAGAGAGAGAGAGAGAGAGAGATTGGGTGGGTGGGTATAATTTGCCAGAAGGAGCATCTTACGGAGATAACGGGGGCTAACTGGGTTTAATTTATCCCAGGCCA
The DNA here is from genome assembly GCF_029931775.1 of Euleptes europaea. NCBI lineage: Eukaryota > Metazoa > Chordata > Lepidosauria > Squamata > Sphaerodactylidae > Euleptes > Euleptes europaea. Next base: position 38,835,624 of record NC_079328.1, read on the forward strand.
TCTGTCGAAGTACACTGATAGCTGTTTAACCAAATTAAATACACACACGAACACCCAAGAGTTCTTTAGCACTGATTCATATTACATGGAGCGATGTACTAACAGTAAGGACAGACCGTCTTGCTGCTGAAAATATAAGAATTTCTATCACTTTCCCCCTTCCTTCCCTAACCAGGAGATAAACATACTCTGCTAGTTGAGCAACAGGCAATAAAAGGAAGATATTGTCGTCAAGTAACAACTAGTGGTGAACAGAGTGATTGAAATTATCCCCGGCCCAGGTTCCCAATACACTTCTTGTAGAAGAAGTTGGAAGTCTACCTACAGGATTCCAAGAGGAACAGAACAGAGAACCCATGGAACAAAACCCATTGCATGCATTCATGGGAAACTGAGTTTCCCCACAACTCTTGGGCACAGTGCGGCCATTACAGACTGTGAAAAGTAACTACTTTTAACATTCTCCCGGGGGGGGGGTCGAGGTAGAGCCACCAAATTCGCAGCGTAGCTTCAAGGGACTCTCCTTGCCTGAACCCTGAATTTTGGTAAAGTTTGGGACAAAGGGTCCAATTTTACGGGGTCCCGAAGGGGTCGCCCCCTCTTCCATAAAGAAACATTGTACATTACAATGCTTCTCTATGGAGGAGGGGGGCAACCCCTTTGGGACTCCATAAAAGTGGACCTCCTGACCCAAACTTTACCAAACTTTGGGGTTCATGCAAGGAGAATCCCTTGAAGCTACGCAGCAAATTTGAGGACTCTACCTCCAAAAATGCCCCCACAGGAGCTTCAGAAAAATCCCCATAGACTATAATGGGCCTGACGGTAAACCGAAAATAAAGCCGAAATACCTCTTTACCGATATGCGTATTCGGTTTGTTCTGGGTTTACTGAAAAAAATTGGACCCAATAAACCCGAACCCGAAATGTACCAAATTTGTTTTGCACAACCCTAGTCATGTTTATATTGTGGCTTACCTGTATTTACTTCTTTACTTATATCTTTACATTCTTCTTTTCTCCCCAATGGAGACCTAAAGTGGCTTACAACACCATTCTCCTCTCCATATTATCCTCACAACAACTCTGTCACGTAGGTTAAGCTGCAAAAGAGATTCACTGGCCCAAAGTCACCCAACGAGGTTCCATGACAGAGCAGAGATTCGAACCTGGGTCTCCCAGATCTTAGTCTAAAACGCTCACCCCTACATCACATTAGTTCTCACCACCCTGGTGGATCCCAGGAGCTCAGGTGAACTAGAAGTGTGAACCGTCTTTGGGTGGAGCTTTCTTCATACCTTCTTCTGAATGAACCTCAACAAAAGGGAAAAAGAACTGCCGAGCTTATCATTATTTTTCCAACTTTTAATCTTTGGTTTGGGTAAGGGAAGCATCCTGGCAGCTGGATACCAATTAGTTAAGCAAACAGCCACTCAAAAAGTGGAAAGAAAATCCTATAAACATGGATGGCTTACGTTTATTGACCCAACTTGGTTTACAAGGGAGCTAATGGGAGCCAAACCTCTGATGAGGACAACAAAAGAATTCAAAATCCAAAGAGGGGAGTAAATAGTGAATGCACTTTTAAAGGGACCTAAGTCCTGGGATATTTTATTAAACATTAGTTTGAAATGAAAGTTATGTGTGATGGAATCCAAAAGAGTTCCTTGTTTTTTAATCTGAGAAAGCAGGAGGAGGAGGAGGAGGAGGAGGAGGAGGAGGAGGTTAGTTTTTATATGCCGACTTTCTCTGCCACTTAAGGGAGAATCAAACCGGCTTACAATCACCTTCTCCTCCCCACAACAGACACCCTGTGAGGTAGGTGGGGCTGACAGTGCAAGACTAGCCCAAGGTCACCCAGCTGGCTTCGTGTGTAGGAGTGGGGAACAAATCCAGTTCACCAGATTAGCCTCTGCCACTCATGTGGAGGAGTGGGGAATCAAACCTGATTCTCCAGATCAGACTCCACTGCTTCAAACCACCGCTTTTATCCACTACACCACGCTGGCTCTCCAGAGTTGTGATACAAGAGTTGTGATACAAGCACTGAACAATAGAAATACTTGGATATCCACACATACCAGTCTGACTGCATTGATGGCCTACCTCTGAAATGAAGGGTCCATTTTCATTTGGGGTTCAATCCAAGCTACCCTTATATTGTAGAATTCACTGCCAGTGGGAGGAGTGATTGCCACGAGCATAGATGGTTTTAAAAATTGATTAGATGGAGGGGGCAGTCAATGGCTACTAACCATGGGTAAGTAAATACAGCCTCCATATTCTGACATGCTCAGCCTCTGAATATCTGTACTAGGAGGCAATATCAGGGAAAAGGACTTTGTGCCCTGCCTGTTGGCCCTCCAGGCATTGTAGACACGTTGAAGGAACACAATGATCTATTTGTATATTCAGTGATCCTCACCCTCCAGCTACATACATGATTACGATTTCACAAGATGTCCCCAAACGTTCAAATTCTAAATTATGCCTATGGGATTGCAACATTCGATCATGATTTTCCCACAAAATATCGCAAAATCCAGACGAGGCTCAACAGTGTCTTCCTATGTAATCTTGATTTAATACCTGATGTGATTCTAAAAATTTGTATATTGAGAGGGCTATCCCCTACACATTTACATGGGATTAAGTCTCACTGAACCCTGACCTGGATGGCCCAGGCTAGCCTGATCTCGTCAGATCTCCGAAGCTAAGCAGGGTCGGCCCTGGTTAGTATTTGGATGGGAGACTACCAAGGAATACCAGGGTTGCTGTGCAGAGGAAGGCACTGGCAAACCACCTCTGTTAGTCTCTTGCCATGAAAACCCCAAAAGGGGTCGCCATAAGTCGGCTGCAACTTGATGGCACTTTACACACACACACAAGTCTCACTGAACTCTATAGGACTTGCCTCCAGGTAAAAGCACTTAAGACCAGCTCATCAAGGTGGAAATCCAACGCAGGATCTCCAATGCCAACGGTGGGAGAAAATATGCCAACCCATGAATCTGATATTTATATATCAGTTCTGAGTCGCAAATATTGAATGGGCAAACCTGGATCTTAAATTCACAGAGGATGGACTTTGAAATGTCAAATATAGTTCAGAAGAGGGGAAGCCATCGCATATATTTCAGTATCTTGGAATTTGCTGAAGATTTTTTTTTTAATGCAGAGACCATGTCGGCTTCTAATGCCATCTATGTAAAAGGAAATGTTAAAGAGGGTGCATGTCAGAGAGAGAGAGAGAATGAGAGAGAGAGTGCATACAGGCATCCCTAGAAGATGCATTTTTCTTGCTGGTATATTGCTCTTTGTTTATTCTGTCAATGCAGTAGCTTGATGCCAGAGCAAGATATGTACAAAAAGTGAATTCCAGCTGAGAAAGCTTAGCTCAGCTGCATCTGGCTCAGTTGCAGAAAAGCTTTCTCTTGGCTCCCCAGTAAAGCAGCTGTCTACGGACCACGAGAAGAATCCCTGCTTCAAGTCACAGCTGCAAAAAATGTGCAGGGCACACACCGAGTGAATCGAACGACAGGAGGGGAGACACTGCTAATTGCTTACATCCTCACTGTGTCTGAGCACCATTTGGCAGCCACAACACTCCTCCAAGTTACCTAGGGCTAGACCCCAGCTGGTTTCCTGCGCGCATGCATGGAGTCGACAGGAATCCAAGAACGCAAGGAGCATCCTTTTCCCTCCACCAGCATTCAGGTTAGCCACGACGCTGTGACCTGTTTCTTCTCTTTATTGCTAGGGGAGATTAATCCCTCTTCCTCCCTGAGAACTCCAGGGGGGGAATGCATAAGGAGACGGAAGGGACTGAATTAAATGTCTGCAGCATTGGAAGAACAGGCAGTTCTGGAGTGGACAATTCGGCCCCTAATGGCCACCATCCTGAATTTGTGCCACGGTAGTCGGGTCGAGAATTAGAAGCAGGGAGGTGTGGGTGGGGGAATTCGGAAAAGCAGAAGCACTGCCGAAATGGAGAGCTAGCAAGAGCCCTGAAATCTACAAGCAATTTCTTTTTCGGTTGTTTGGGTAAATCTTCTGGTTACTCTGGAATCTTCTGGAAAACGTGCATCCAAATATCCCTTAAAGACACTGCTGCCAAAACAAACCAAAAAACAAACACAAAGCCAGACCAAAGAGAAACAGAAAACACCACTGCCTACCAAACGCTCAACTATGGGCCTTTTTAAAAGCCCTGGAAAAATGTACCTTAGGAAGTAAGGTAAAGAGAAATCTCTGGCATGAAAATTAACGGATAGGCACCACTCAGTTACAAGGAACAAGAGAGCCAGAATGAGACACAGGTTCCAAACCCCGTTCTGCTATGAAAACTCACTGGGTGATCTTGGCCTAGTCACTCTTGCAGCCCAACCTGCCTCACAGGGCTGTTGTGAAGATACAACAGAAGATGGGGAGTGACACTGTAAGCCACTTTGGGTCCCCAAGAATGATGCTGTAAGCCCCATTGGCTCCCCAGTTGGTCCCCATTAATATATAAATAAAAATGGATCTGACACTGTATGTCAGTTTTTCATGCCCGTAGCATGAAGTTTATGCAGGCAAGATGGTTATGCAGAGGGCACAACAGTTTTAGATGTACTTCATTTGAGCAGAGGATCACACCCGCATCATGAAAAAACCCAACAGTGCATTTTCTGCACACCTGCGGTGAATCGCTCTTTCAACACATGCACAGGGCAATAAGCCCACTGTTCCTAGACCATCTTTCTCGACACACCTCTGAATTCTACCCCAAGCATGGCCTCATGCTTGTGATCTCTCCAGGATCAGAGGAGCATGCCTGTTATAGTAGGTGCTGTGGAACACAGGCAGGAAAATGCTGCTGCAGTTGCCTTGTTTGTGGGCTTCCTAGAAGCACCTGGTTGGCCACTGTGTGAACAGACTGATGGACTTGATGGACCTTGGTCTGATCCAGCATGGCCTTTTTTATTTTCTTATGTCTTCAGAGAAGAATATGGGTACGTGTTTAATTGATGCTGGGCTTCCAGTAGGGCTATAAGCCTTCTCCCAGAACAGTATGTTTTACCATAAACAGCTTTAAAGGAGGATTAGACAGATTCACAGAGGATAAAACGGAGATGTTCCGCCAGGCCTACGGTGAAGGACAGCAATGGTTCCATCATAAGCTGGCTTCCCTGTTCCATCTTTGGTCTACTCTTTGTATGCCTGTCTGCTCTCCCACCTTAATATTCCCTCTACTATTGATATGAAAGTATCATTGTCATCATAGGACTCTGGATTCTCTGGTTTTAAATTGTTTCAGTCTTAGATTACATTATACATTTTAAATTATCCGTTATATGGCATGATATTGATTTTACGGGCCATTATGCAGGTTGAGTATCCCTTATCCGGACTGCTTGGGTCCAGAAGTGGTCCATATTTCGGATCTTTCCATATTTTGGAATTTTTGCACATACATATTGAGGTTTTATGGGGATGGGACCCAAGTCTAAACATGAAATCCATTTATGTTTTATATACACTTTATACACATAGCCTGAATGTAATTTTAAACAATATTTTACAAATAATTTTGTGTACATTGAACCATCAAGGGCACTGCTGAGGGCCTGTGAGTAATGCCTGCATGCCGGCTCAAAAGGTCTGGTTTTCGGATCAGCAGGGAAAGGGTGGGATAAAAATCTAAATAAATAAATAAGTCTACCAACGGTTACTAGCCATGGTGACTAAAGGGAACCTCCACATCCAGGGTCAGTAACCTCTGAATACCAGTACCAGGAGGCAACATCAGTGAGAAGGAGGAGGAGAGTTGGTTTTTATGCCGACTTTCTCTACCACTTAAGGAAGAATCAAACAGGCTTACAATCACCTTCCCTTCCCCTCCCCACAACAGGCACCTTGTGAGATAGGTGAGACTGAGAGAGTTCAGATCGAACTGTGACTAGCTCAAGATCATGCAGCTGGCTTCATTTGTAGGAGTGGGGAAACAAACCCGGTTGCCCAGAGTCCACCGCTCTTAACTACCACTCTTAACCACTACACCAAACTGGCTCGGCCTCTTTGCCCTGTTGTTGGCCCTCCAAAGTAACTGGTTGGCCACTGTGGGAGACAGGATGCTGGACTAGATGGACCACTGGTCTGATCCAGCAGGGCTCTTCTAACATCCTTACATTTTAGGTAGCAGAGTTTTGTCCTGCACTGTAATCCTGTGCCAATCTTGTTAAACAACCTGACGATTAAGACATCACTACGAAAACACAAGATAAAGTTCCCAAAGAAAGCAGACACCATCTTACAGGCTGAACAACCATTTTTATCACTGGCCCCGCCGTTCCCTCCCCGTTAATTGAAAATCTGCGCTCTTTGTCAGATGCTCCTTTTGAGAAAGCATTCACAATGACCCATTTCCATTTCGACATTATTGTCATTCCGCCAACTGTTCTGAGACTTCTCAGTTACCTGTTCAACCATTAGTGGATGAAGCTGCCCATAATGGAGTTGTATAATATTTCTACAGCGTAAAAACTGTTTAGTCAGAAAAATGCTACTTTGAGCAGGAAGAACCTCTCTAAATGGAATGTCTGACAGTAGTCACCCTAGAATCTAGGGCCTGAATGAATATGCATATGCCCAACGGTCAGAATCATAGAATCATAGAGTTGGAAGGGACCACCAGGGTCATCTAGTCCAACCCCCTGCACAATGCAGGAAATTCACAACTACCTCCCCCCACACCCCCAGTGATCCCTACTCCATGCCCAGAAGATGCCCTCCCTCTCATCATCTGCTTAAGGTCACAGAATCAGCACTGCTGACAGATGGCCATCTAACCTCTGCTTAAAAACCTCCAGGGAAGGAGAGCTTACCACCTCCCGAGGAAGCCTGTTCCACTGAGGAACCACTCTAACTGTTAGAAAATTATTCCTAATGTCTAGAAGGAAACTCTTTTGATTTAATTTCAACCTGTTGGTTCTAGCCCGACCTTCTGGGGCAACAGAAAACAACTCGGCACCATCCTCTATATGACAGCCCTTCAAGTACTTGAAGATGGTTATCGTAGCACCTCTCAGTCTTCTCCTCTTCAGGCTAAACCTACCCAGCTCCTTCAACCTTTCCTCATAGGACTTGGTCTCCAGACCCCTCACCATCTTTGCTGCCCTCCTCTGGACACGTTCCAGCTTGTCTACATCTTTCTAAAATTGCGGTGCCCAAAAGTGAACACAATACTCTAGGTGAGGTCTAACCAGAGCAGAGTACAGCAATACCTTCACTTTGCGTGATCTGGACACTATACCTCTGTTGATACAGCCCAAGATCCCATTTGCATTCTTAGTTACAGAAATAGAAATCCAATCCAACTTAAAATGAACAATTTACATAAAAGTTTAAGAGTACAGTAGACCCTGGCCATTTGCGGATCTGTGACTTGCTATGTCATTTACTTGCAGTCATTTATTTGCATGATGTGGTCTCCAGCCTATTTTTACTTCTACTGTGTCCTCCTCCTCCTCATCACAATTATTACATTGCTAATTTTTGCAAGAAATTTGACCATTTTTCTATTGAGAACTAGCAGAATCCTGCCTCCTATTACCCCTAATACCCTGACCCGGATGGGCCAGGCTAGCCTGATCTCTTCAGATCTCACAAGCTAAGCAGGGTTGACCCTGGCAAGTATTTGGATGGGAGACCTCCAAGGAATACCAGGGGCATGACGTGGAGGCAGGCAATGGCAAACCAACTCTGAAAGTCTCTTACCTTGAAACAACCCCCCCCCCCGGGGTAGACATAAGTCAGATGTGACTTGATGGCAAAAAAAAAATGTTCACAGATTTGGCCATGGGAATGGGTCCCCCATGAATGGTGAGAGTCTACTGTATAGGTTTTTGCTGTTTCACATCAACTTCCAATACCCTCCACCCAAAAAAATTGCTTTTAGGATCCTTCACCATCACATTTCTGGCTACAGATCAGGTTATGCAGCCATGTTAACCCAGCAGCTGCCAGCTAAACTGTCGGTACTATCCATAGATTTGCACTGGTCATTATTGGCTCTGGATAGGATACACTTAATTGTTTAAGCCTGTCAGCGGATTCCCGGTGCAGCAATCTTCCAAACTACTTACTTCAAACACTTAAGCATTCAAATAGACGAGTAAGAGGAATGAAACCTCAGTTTCCACATGTGAAGGGCTCCACATTTACATTCGCCATAGAATTAGCAACCATGTGGGATGTCTCCCCATGCCCCCAAATATAATTTTACATCATTCAAAGTACAAACTTTGGACATCACACGAACAGCTTCTCTCTCTGGCTGCAAATTACAGAAATGAGGTGAGGGAACACTACCCAGATCCCAGAAGGAGATCTGGGACTATCACCAGGTATAAACTTATGAAGTTACTTTACACTAAGGCAGACCACTGATCTACCTAGCCCAGAACTGGGTTTTTTTTTCATCAGCATCTGTCTTGAACAGGGATGCTGTGACTTGGATGAGGAACACATCTGACAGTCAAATTTAACTGGTTCAGCCATAGCAATCAGGGTGAGCTGATCCCCAGGTTCGTTTGGTTTGGCAGGAAAACGCTGGAATGACTTGCAAACAGGCTTAAAGCTGTGTACTAGCTGCAAGCATGTGAAGGCAGCCAATCAGAAGAATTTCTGCAGATGATGCAATTGGTTGCCTAGTAGAAAATACAAGGACAGGCTTTTCTGGAACAGCTCATCCACCATGAAAAGGATTGCCAGGCAGATTTTTTGCCTAGCAAGATCAGGGCTTACTTTGGGGGAAGAAGGGGTGCTAGCGTGGTGTAGTGGTTAAGAGCAGTGGTTTGGAGCAGTGGACTCTAATCTGGAGAACTGGGTTTGATTCCCCACTCCTCCACGTGAGCAGCAGAGGCTAATCTGGTGAACTGGATTTGTTTCCCTGCTCCTGTCTGTTGTGGGGAGGGGAAGGGAAGGTGATTGCAAGCCGGTTCGAGTCTCCCTTAAGTGGTAGAGAAAGTCGGCATATAAAAACCAACTCTTCTTCTCACTGTCAGGGTAATTTTTTTACTTTATTTTTCAGGGTAGTAAGCAGTTGAAATAGGAGCCACGTGGCGCAGAGTGGTCAGCTGCAGTACTGCAGTCCAAAGCTCTGCTCACGGCCTGAGTTCGATCCTGACAGAAGTCGGTTTCAGGAAGCCGGCTCAAGGTTGACTCAGCCTTCCATCCTTCTGAGGTCGGTAAAACGAGTACCCAGCTTGCTGGGGGTAAAGGGAAGACGACTGGGGAAGGCACTGGCAAACCACCCCGTAAACAAAGTCTGCCTAGGAAACACTTGGATGTGACGTCACCCCATCGGTCAGGAATGACCCGGTGCTTGCACAGGGGACCTTTACCTTTTAAGCAGTCAAACTAATCATTGAAAAACCAGCTGCTTGATCACAACTAGTGTAATGCCCAGATATAAGGGCTGGTTTAGAACACTATGTATTCATACGCACACACATGGAAGCTTTGGGAAGTTGGCATCCGGGAGCCATGAACCAACAAATCATGCTCTCTGTGCCTGGTACGGCCTTTCACCAGTAGAGAGCTCTGAATTACCTTCATCTTTAGGTATGTGGTTTCTAGTTACCAAGATCACAAGACCTAGAACTTGCTTAGAGACAGCCTTCGGCCAATATCTATGGCTATGCTAAATAGAGTGAAGTAGACACTTAATGTGCATTGGTGCTCTTGTGTATCAATCTGCTTGTCAGCAGCCATGGGCCTGCCCCATGCGAATGCATACATGATACTGACTTTCCTTTGTTTCTCGGGTGAGTAACTCTGCATCTTATTTGTGGGTTATTTCACCCCCAGGTCTGTGTTTAGCTAAATAAAGAACTGTTGCTCTTTTTAACCTCCTCCTAGTTGTCTTCGTTGGACTCTATAAGACAACCAGGGCACTTCACTAGCAATCATGACATGATCTGATCAGAACTAGTCCTGAGTTTCAGATAAAGGTAAGGTTGTGAGGCAGCACCTGGCAAGAGGGTTGTAGGTGGGGGACAGCATCTCAGGGGTGGGGGGGTTATAAGAAGTTCTTACCACAGAATTCCTGGTGATCCCTAGAGCTACCCAGAAGTGACAAAGGGTAGCTCTAGGAATCGCCAGAAATTCGGTAGTAAAACCGGACGTTCTTACTGGACCTTGGCAGCCCTAGATAGAGGTCTTTTTGATCTTCCTACCAAGGACCGGAAACCTTGCTCCAAGCACAAAGGGGAGGGGCTTGCCTGTCTCCTCTTCTCCCACTGGCTTCAGCAATGGAGATTCATAGCTAGGGTAAGGGGTGGGAATAAGGTTATTTATATTGGGATAAACTGGCAAAAAATGGATTTTACTATTTTAGTTAGTAGTGAGTTATAGAAACAAGTTTATTTACTTTATTATTATTAACAACTTTCAAAACTGTTTAGACACTTCTGCGGAAGTCAGGTGATGGGTCACTTTTTAAGGTGGGCGAACGGTCAAAAGGATATTTTTGCTTTGTTGAATTTTATAACTTTGTATAATTATAACTGATACTCTTTTGTATTTTCTTTTTCTTTTTTGTTGTTATTGTATTTGTTTGTTTTGTTTTATATTATAAAAATAAAAAAAATATTTTAAAAAAAGGAATAAGGTTCTTCTCTAGGGTTGCAAGGTCCCCTCTGGCCACCGGCAGGGGGATATGCCAGCTCGAGGTTGCAGAACTCCTGGAGATTTGGGGGTGGGGCCTGGAGAGGGCTGAGACCTCAGTTGGATAAGTGCCATAAAACACACCCTCCAAAACCTCCGTTTCCTCCAGGGGAACTGTCCTCCAGGGGAACTTCCGCCTGGGAGGGGGAGTGGGGGCATCCTGCAGGCCTTCTTTGTGTGGCCTCCCCTGGGGTTGCCAACCTCCAGGTGGTGGCTGGAGACCTGGCAACCCTAGCCTCTTCCCCCCCACCGGGAGATCTACACCTGGTATGGCCCCTGAATGATGTCATAAATGTGCAAATAGCCCTTGGCAGGAAAAAGGTTCCCCACCCCTGCTCTAGAACTATGAGTTGCAGCCAGCCCGGGCATGAAAGCGGAGCTCTTGCTTGCAAGCACCCGCATTTGCATAACAGCATTTGGTGCACCTGACGATTATCTCCCTGCGCTCAGCCTATAACAATCATTCAGTGGTTGCCTCAATCCAGCCAGGGTCCTGCCTTCTCCCCTCCCCGAGATCTATTAGTTTGCAAAAAAAAGCAAAAAGCCACAGTCTGTTCAAGATATTAAGTGTAAATAAGAGAAGCACAGGGACTTAATAATAATATTGCTAAGCACTTCTACGGCACTTTATATATCCAGAGTGCTGTACAAACATTAATTAATTAATCCTTACAACAGCCTGCAAAGTACGTAAGTATATTTTCCATATTAGCACCAAATCCACCGCTCGCGTAAGTGGAAACTCTGCTGACTTCAGCAGAGTTCTGCCCATCGACACCACCAGTAGTTCCTTTGGCCCCCGGAAAGCAGAAGTGATTAAGGGCCCGAGGACATACGCCGAGTTCAGATTACGCTTCAAGTGTTCTTGACTCCCCGCTGTGCCGATTCACGCTGCTCACCTTCGGGTAGCAGTGGACTGTTTTATTCTCGAGCCTGGGCAGAGAAATACTGAGGAAATTGCCGTTTTAAAACCAAACTGCATCGCAGAGTACCTCTAAAGGCTGGTTCCCACATGCGTGTCTATCATTTGGTTTCGCGTGACTCATGGATGAATCTGTCAGCTGACTCTGTTGGGATGCACTGTGTTTGAAATGAAGGGGAAAGCTCAATCTGCAATGCCTCATTCATTCATGAGAGCCAGCGTGGCATAATGATTAAGAGCAGTGGACTCTAATCTGGAGAACCAGGTTTGATTCCCCACTCCTCCACATGAGCAGCAGATCTGGTGAAACGAGTTGGTTTCCCCATTCTTCCACATGAAGCTTGCCAGGTGACCTGGCAAGTTCTCTCCGAACTCTCTCAGCCCCACCTACCTCACAAGGTGTCTGTTGTGGGGAGAGGAAGGGAAGCCGCTTTGAGACTCCTTAAAGTGGGGTATAAAACCAACAGCGTGGTGTAGTGGTTTGGAGCGGTGGAGTCTGATCTGGAAAACCGGGTTTGATTCCCCACTCCTCCACATGAGCGATGGAGGCTCATTTGTAAACAGAATGTGCACCAGTTCTTTCTTGCAAACATGCATGTACATGCAGGTTGTACATGTGTTCACTGTAACATGCGAACAGGGCTACTGAGTCAGACCACTGATATGCATACATAAGTAAAAATATTCTGCAGAGGTCACAAAAGAAAGTGGAATTTTCCGGTATGCCCAATACAAAAGTGTCCCTACCAAGGATATTTTTTCCGCATACTCACTTAACAAGTAGAAAGCACTCAATAATACATTGGAGGCCATTATTCTTGTGAAAAGATACGGTGTCTGGTTAACAGATGTGTCTAATAAAGTAAAAATTCTAAAAATGGCCCAGTAAATCAGAATGCTCCTTATCCTCAAGCAATTAAGGAAGGGGGAACAGTAGTCCAAAGAGGGACTCTTAGTCATCAATAAAGCGGTCCTAAAGAGTAGCATTGTTATGGGGAGGGGAATTCCTTTTTCCAAAATTCACTTTTTTAAAGATAGGACCACTGATTCCTCTTATTCTTTCCCCCTCTTTCAAAAGAGGAATTCCTCTTTCGTTTCTCTTTGAAGATAAATCAAAGCACCCTTTTGTACCTGCAGCCCTGGCAGGCGTTTTATGTTACGCGCCGCAGGGGGGGTGCTCTAGCAGGAAGGACTGGGAAGACGTTGCCTGCCTCTGAGCACTTGCAGACTTAAATGCTGAAATTTTGGAGGACCTCCCTTCCTGCCCTTCCTCACTTGGAATTTCTCTTTGATCAAAAAAGAATTGATTAGAAACTGACTCCAGATTCCTAAAAAGATGAAAAGAAATGGATTGTTGGACTGCAATGAGAAACTGGGTAAAGAGGAATTAAGAGAATTTATCTTAGAAATACCACTTCGGCGCATATGAAATAAAAATGCCACCAGCACCATTGCTCAGAGCCTGGCCCCTTGGCTAGCAGGGCATCTTGGGTAGGATTAAGAATGTCCCACAGCTCCTTGACCAAGGCCATGGTGATTCCTGCACCCATTCACGGCACTCTACTTTTTTCCCTATAACAACGTCAGGAGCAGCCCCTGATGAGAATGAAGTTTCTGCATGACAGCTGCTCTGTATAGTAAAAATAATGAGGTATTTTTAAAGGGATATTTTTATTAAAGGGATATTTTTAAACAAGTCAAATGTTTCCTGGGTCTTCATTCAAAAAGGCATCAGAGCTTACTAGATAATTCTTGTTATAAAGCAGGGGTGTTGAACTCATTTGTTACGAAGCCCGGATATGACATAAATGTCACTTGGTCGAGCCCTTGCCAGCCCAGATTGGGAGCGGGGGAGGGGTGGCTGCCTACGCTGGCTCGCGGGCCGCATAAGAGCTCTCACGGGGCTGGATCTGGCCCACAGGCCTTAAGTTTGACACCCCTCTTAGAAAGGTTTGTTTCCTAACCTGCCTTCATTAGGGTTGGGCTTCATTTAGATTGTAAAACACGACATATCGCCTTGGTGGATCCGGTCAAGTTCCACCTAGCCCAGCATTCTTTCTTTCCTCCCACAGCAACCAGCCTAATGGAAGCTCAACAAAGAGGGTCCCGGTGACCGCCTTCTATACCGTGTCTCTCGCATCCGGTACTCAAAGGTAGATGTGTGCAGGCTACGTGGCCAACTCTGCCTGCCACTCCTGTCTTCACCTAGACTTTGCAAAATAATTTTACCTTCGTCTTACACCTCTTGCCGTGTTCCCAATTTTCCATACTTCTGAACAACACCCAAACATCTATTTTATGTTAATTTCCTGTTATGTGTGCATTATTTTTTAAAAAAAGAGGAGAAACATCAAACACAAAACATCAACCTCAAATAATCAAAATACTCAAGAGTTAAGTTCCATCATTTCAGAATACCTCCAGGTTGTCTGACGAATCAAACACCCCATATTCACCCATCTCTAATGATGATTATTATGCACCAACAGCTGTCTACAGTTGAGTGACTGAGGTTCTAATTGATCTCATTATCTCTCCCTTCTATAAGGTGAAGTACATTCTCACTCAGTGGGGCTACAGTTCCCAGGCCCTGTCAAGCGAGTCTTGCAGGCAACAATTTAATCCATGCTTTTCCTCATTTAGCTTTCAACTGGTCCAAATTTATAGGAGGCAGGCAGCAGATCACGTACAACCTACAAGAAACAGGGCTTTCGACTTCCCAGCTGAACAGCAAAGTGTTTCAAAGAATCAGTGGGTTATGATACATAAACACATGAACATACCTGGCAGCATGGTTGCATCGCATTTATTTATGTGATTGGTGGGAGCTCCAGGACCAGTTCAGGCCTGATTTTACTTTTATCTATATCTAGAGCCCCAATAATGGACACATTCAACCGCATTGACTGTTCCAGCGTGGTGCAGTGGTTAACAGTGGTGGTTTGGAGCGGTGGACTCTGATCGGGAGAACCAGGTTTGATTCCCCACTCCTCCACATGAGCGATGGAGGCTAATCTGGTGAATTAGATTTGTTTCCCTTAAGTGGTAGAGAAAGTCAGGGATTGAACCTGGGACCTTCTGCATGCCACGCAGATCCTCTGCCACTGAGGCACCTCATAGTTTTAGATGGAACTGAATCATACATAAGTATTATGGTAAGGATAAAAGCAGAAGCTAATTATGAGAGAAGAATGCAAAAAAACTGCTTAGGCTTTCTTGAGTTTACCCTTCGTTCGTAAATATCACCAGGCTGTCATGCCGGGGGGGGGGGGATTCAATGTGAAATACCCAATGTGACTTTATAATTACACTCATGCAGAACCTCTCTCCTGCTCCTAAAAAGAAAACAGAGACCAAGAACTCTTCCCTTCGTTCGTAGTCGGCAACAGATATATTTTTAACATAAAACACTATATTTAATTGGTTATGGATCTCTGTTCTTTTAGCACTACTGGAAATCACACAAAAACACATTAGTACAGAGCAATTAGTGAAAAGGCAGTAAACAACAGAGACACTATTAAGCTGTGGGTGATTAAATAGTATTACTACTTTTATTTTTTATGATAGTAGACTTAAAGATGAAGTCGGTTTTCACCATATATTCCCATTAACATTAATAGCCAATATGAATAGCAGGTGTCTGAAACTCCTTTTTAAGCCAAAATTAATTTGAAGCGCCTAGAGTTACAGAATTCAATTTTTCCTTATTCTCTCTCTCAGCCACTTTTTTTTAAAAAGGAACATCTTTTCTTCTCCCCCACCCAAAATCTGGTTTGCTTTTCCTCCAATTTCTTTGGATATTTTAGATGAATACCACCTCTTGAATCGATGGGGTATGCTCCTTCTTTCAGAAAGCAATAACCTTTACTGTAACAAACTGTGAAATGTTCCTACTGTACCCCCCGTGACTACCGGCAAAGACTATGTACTCATTTTATTCTATACAGGCCATTTTCTTTATCATATCTATTGCAACAATGTGATTGAAGATTATTGCATTTCATGTTAACATTGGGGGCGTACTCTCAAACCCCAACGGTTCAGCATAACCATTTTTCTTTTAATAATTTGCTTTTCGGAAGTACCCCCAAAGAAGAAATGTGTTAACTTGCAACGTTTCACATATAGGTCGATCCGTTTTGTTTCGAGAGCGGTGTTTGTTGCTGTTGTCGTTCTGCAGGGTCAAACAAACTGAGCCCATGATCTTTCGGGATTTGCGTCGGCTGAACAGCAGCGCCTTCATCCCACCCCACCCTCTTTCCCCCACCCCCAAAAAGGATTCCGGACTCAAGGATAAACCCTCTGGTGACACACCTTTGAAAAATCAGCCTCTCCCTCCCAACGGCTCTGGACTCTCTGCTTGTTTATAGATCATCCTCATGGCCTGGCACATCTTTTTCCAGGCATCTGATTAAGTTAACAATGCACTGCTATTTACATGCAGATTTCCCAACCCTTTCTCTACAGCTGCTCCCAAAGACTTGGGCTCTCTCTTGTAATGTGATAGCACAGCAGTCAGTAAATGCAATCTTTGTCAAACCCAGGTGTGCTCTTGATTTGGTTCTCAGTCGTTCCAAGCCATTTTTCCCCTCCCTTTTCTGAAGCATTTAGAAGCATCTATTATAGTATAGCCACATCTGGAGTAGAGGGGGGAGGGAATCCCTCTATTAATTGCACACTTTTAAAACCATGAAGACAAATTCGGAGAGAGAATTTGATCGCTGTTGTCGGACTTTCTCCCCTTTCGAAAGACAGTGCTTTCATTGGCATTTGTCAAAGGTTAAAGGTTGACCCAAAATCAGAATACCTGTGAATTCTGCTGTCAAATATAATATTCAGCAGTGTGGTTGTTTTTAAATGTGCCGGTACTCATATATAAGGCTGCACTGATTTTCATTGATTTCCACCTCAGGACTTGGGAGAGCCCCCCCTAAAGGTGCCGGTACTCGGTACCATTGAGTACCACCACAAGCCCTGATCTTCAGCTAGAAACCTCTAAGGCATTCTTTGCATCTATTGAATTGAAAAAGAATACAGAGATTGAGATTCTAATTATCTGACTAACCCAACTTGTGCTCTGAGTAACATGTACAAAATGGTTCCCCCTCCCCCCCCCCGCCCCATTCTTTCCAGGCCTTATTTCCAAGTGGACGTGAGTTCCCAAATCACCAAACACATTCATTCTTTCCACAGTAAAAAAGCAGAACCAAATCTGATCAGCATGGTGACTTAAATGCTGTTTCCTTTGCAAAATGAGGGTAATTTTTCAAGATCAAGTTTGAAGTAGATTAGTGCTGAAATATGAGCCAAGCCTTCACTCTTATCAATCTGAGTATGGATAAAGGATGTATTCACCCAAGAGCACCGCTGAGTTATTTTCCATGGAGGGGGAGGGAGTACCTCCATTCTTCCACAAACACATGAAGATCATCACAAGGAGGTGATAAATGGAGGTTGGCAACTACTTTTGACATTACTTATCTGTTGTGAAAATTGATGCACAAAAGAAAAAGGATATTTCATAGTTCAAAATCGAATTTATGACAACAAAAACATAACTTTTTTTACAGATAAATGCTTGCACCAATTGAGAAGGGCCACATTGGGGGTTTGAGGGGGTATAAACACCATTACACAAGAGGAATATGCTGACATGAGAACTCAACTGATGAAACCTGGTTAAGGAAAGTTAAACCAAGAATTATTTGTGGGTTTTCGGCAAGTTTGGTGTTTTCAAATATTGCTACAGGGTGGCACAGTAATTTTCTAAATGGCTGTTACTACGAAGCAACATCCCTGTCAGCCTATGAGTTTATTTGCTAATAAAAGGCACTTAGGATCAGGAAAATCTTTAAGGTTTGTATTCTTATTGTCAATTCAGGATCCATATGATTCAGATGATTTTTCAAGAGAGTAGCTTAACTCAGCTACCTCAAGCAGGTCATTTTTGAGCATATACATCTTCAAAATAAATATAAATAAATAATTGAAAATAATAGAAAATAAAGAATAGAAAACAATTTTTTTCTCATGCAGAGATCTGGTTGTATACATGGACCCAAACACCCTAACTGGAACTATTTCCTTTTACTGATATTAGAGGAAGTGTTCTGGTTGGTCCTTTGCAAGTGCAGACTAGCTACTTCCATTGGAGTAAATGAGGGAGCTCTTTCCATCCTGAGTAGCCATCTACAAACCAAGTATGAGAAACATCTGGAAAACCAGTAGTGCAAGAACAAACAGTCTTTTGCAAGCATCCCATTTCCTGATGCTCTGGTAGGGAGAAGACTCTGACCTGAATGACCCAGGCTGTCCCAATCTTGTCAGCTCTTGGAAGCAAAGCAGGGTTGGCCCCCGTAAGCACTTGGATGGGAAACCACCAAGGAATACCAGGGTTTCTACTCAGCAGCAGGCAATAGCAAACCACCTCTCTTCCTATCTTGCCTACAGTGTTGCCTAAGTCAACTGCGACATGACGTCACTTTCTACCAACTGGCAAAGAGAGATGAAGGTGGCAGTGGAGGACTTACATTGCATCAGCCCTAAAATGGAAATGCTATCTGTACAGAATGGATTTCTGGGACGGAATGCCCATGCTTCCCACCACGCCCGTTTGAGCCTGTTCAGTGCATGAGATCAAGAACCAACAGGAGAGCCCTGTAATCTGCAAAGAGCACACGGGACTATCTGAGCAATGCATCAGAGTCTCTGTTGAAGGCACAAGAGCCAGTGCGTTGCTGTTGTTAGAGCACTGGGCAACATGAGAAAAATCTAGGCCAGGGGTGTCAAACATAAGACCTGCAGGCCAGATCCGGCCCCTTGAGAGCTCTTACTCAGCCCGTGAGCCAGCTGAGAAGACGGAGAAGAATTGGTTTTTATATGCCAACTTTTTCTACCACTTAAGAAAGAGTCAAATCGGCTTACAATCACCTTCCCCTCCCCACAACAGACACCTTGTGAAGTAGGTGGGGCTGAGAGAGCTGTGACTAGCCCAAGGTCACCCAGCTGGCTTCATGTGGAGGAGTGGGGAAACAAATCCAGTTCAACAGATTAGCCTCCGCCGCTCATGTGGAGGAGTGGGGAATCAGACCCGGTTCTCCAGATCAGAGCCACCCCCTCCACTCTCGATCTGGGCTGGCAAGGCATGGCCCGGCCTGACCAAGTGACATTGATGTTATATCCGGGCCTCATAACAATTGAGTTTGACACCCCTGATTGAGGCCTGAGGCCCCGCTTGCCACGGAACTCTTACAATTGTTCATTCAGCATGCTTGGTCCGAGTCTGTTTCAACTTTATTTTGGCCTGTGGCACAGATCTTTTATGGGGGGGGAGAGAGAGAGAGAGAGAGAGAGAGAGAGAGAGAGAGAGAGAGAGAGAGAGAGAGAGAGAGAGAGAGAGAGAGAGAGATTCAGCCCTGTGCATTGGCCCGCTGAAACGCCCTGGCCTTAAAAGCGCACAAGGTGCGCCAGAGACGGCGGTTTCCCGAGGTTGCGTCACAGGCTAATAAAAACAAAAATCCGACAAGATAGGACAGATCATTGCCTCTGCACTAGGTACTTTAGCAGGGACGGTTTGACTTTTGGCCTTGACACATATGCCAGTGGCAAGACGAACTCGAGGGACCAACAAAAAAAAGAATGTGTGTTCACAGCTGTACAGTGCACCAATACAGATTACATGTTTTCAGGGTTGCGGCCACAACAGAATGCTAATTAGCATACTGGAGTGATGAGAACGGCTGTAAGGGCCTTATTGTTCCCATTATTTCATGCAGCCCAGCTGCCTTTGTTTATATCACTTATCCTCTCGTGCCACAGGTTTTCACTCCAAAAATACTATCCCAATACAATGTTAATATTTAAAAAACAAAGAGGTGGCAGATTGTCATTTCTGTGTCAGTCTCAAACTGCGGAACTGTTAAGCTGTTCAGGGTTCGGTATTTAGAAATAATTTAACAGCCGTGCTCCGACACCGCCTGCATCCTAACATAATGGCCGGCGATGAGAACCGGGCGAATGCATAACTATCCTGACATCACTTATGAGATTTAGATTGGTCAGTTAATGGAAGTCTTTACCAAAATCAATACCATAACAGCTTCTTGAAATGAACGCAATTTTTTTTTAAAAAAAGCAACACACGCACACACAGCGCTGTGAACAATAAGTACAGAAATACGGCACTTCTGCATACAACACAAAGGAGCTGGGATTTGAAATTAAAAAGCAATTATATAGATTTAGAGGGGGTGCTCTCTCTCTTTTTCAAAGTGGGGTTACGGTTGATCGTTTAAAAAAAATGCGGATAGGAAAGGAGTTCTGCAGAATATTTATGTGTTATTCTAGTTTCTCGATAAATAAAACAGAAAAGGCAGGGTTAAAGGGGGGTTGCGGTTCTTGTCAGTGGTAACAGTTAAGATGGTGACAGATAAAATAGCGCGGCAAAGTTTTGAAAGACACGATTCACTGAATTTCACTTGGCAGTTCTTTGGGGCGACAGGCAGGCTGGTGAATAGACGAATAAGCACTAGTTTAGCAGAAACAATTTGATGCTTATTTAAGCTGGTTTAAAGGCCCCACCAAAGGGTTCAATTTGCTAAACTGAATGTGCTAGGCTGATGAAATGTCACAACTGTGGCTCAGTGGTAAAGCATCTGCTTGGCATGTAGAAGGTCCCAGGCTCAATCCCTGGCATCGCCAGTTAAAGGAACGAGGCAAGTAGGCAAGTGAAAGACCTCTGCCTGATTCCAAGATGGTCCATCCAAGCTCTGGCCATATAGCTGTTTAGCTTTAGCTGCTGTATCATGTGAACACATGAACACATTAAGCTGCCTTATACTGAATCAGACCCTTGGTTCACCAAAGTTAGTATTGTTTACTCAGACAGGCAGCGGCTCTCCAGGGTCTCAGGCAGAGGACTTTCACATCACCTCCTTGCTTAGTCCCTTTAACTGGAGATGCCGGGGATTGAACCTGGGACCTTCTGCATGCCAAGCAGATGCTCTACAAACTGAGCCACAGCCCCTCCCCTATCAAACTCTATCCTGTGCCCTCAAACCCTATATTGGAGCCTATCAATAAAATATGAGCCATGATTTAGGGAATCCTTTAGGTTATTATTATTTTTTTAAAAATAGTTTGAAATCAGATTCCTCAACGGTTTCTCATCCCAGCACTGGTTAGACCTATATCTGGTGGTAATCTGAGAAAGGGTCTCTCAGTTATGGCACCAAAATTATGAAACTTTGTCCCCTTTAGTCACTGTCCTCTACTTTTGCCCAATTTAATCTTCTTCCCTCTGCACTTTTGGAAGGGAGATATTATTGTGTACTGTATGAGGAAATTATATGTATATGCCCTTGTGGAAGAGGGGAAATTGAAACTGTTGTGTTGTCCTTTTTATGGCAATCTATTACTTCTGTCCTCCAAAAAACTCCTGGTAGATCAGAGGAATCATATGCGTCCCTCCTTCTCTCACACCACGAATCTTGGATTACAGATAGAGTTGCCAGATTTTGTGCAGCCACTCGAGTCTACCATAGTTCTGTATTAATTTAATGAATAATTGCAATTTCATATAATCTATGTGATTATGTAAAAATTCTGATACAGTATGTATTTTTGTGCTGGTCTATGACTGTAATCGTTCATTCATTCATTCATTCATTCATTCACTATCTTCCACCAATGGGTGAAGACTTTCATTTTTACTGACATTCTCTCAATGATCCCTCCTTCCTTCCCTATGTTTTAATTACAGTTTTTCTGTGCTTTTACATATGCTTTTGAGTTTTGGTTATAACTGTTTTTGAGAGCCAGTGTGGTGTAGTGGTTAACAGCAGCAGACTCTAATCTAGAGAACTGGGTTTGATTCCTCGCTCCTCCACATGAAACCGGCTGGGTGACCTTGGGCCAGTCACGGTTCTCTCAGAACTCTTTCAGCCCATGCAGAGGCAGGCAATGGCAAACCACCTCCGAACATCTTTTGCCCTGAAAGCCCTATGGTGTCGCCAAAAGTCAGCTGTGACTTGATGGCACGCACACACATTGTTTATATGATGCTTTGTGCCTGCCTTGGTGGTCCTGGTGGAGCTGAAAGGTAAGGTACGAATTTTGTAAATAAATATCAGCTTTAGCAATGTTATTCTATCACATGCCTTCAGAACCTAACCTGGGACCTATCAATACAGAGATAAAATCTGAATTACAATCTGGGGGATCCTTTAGGTTATTAATAAAGGATCAGACTGGAATACGACTTCATCCCTGCCCTCTTTTTCGCAATTCACTGAAAAAGTGACATGTGTTAATGGCGAAACACAGTCAAACCATCTACTGGTATGAGAAGCTACAGGTACTTTCTGGTAACCTCGGCTATATGTGAAAAGGACGTGAAGTGTCTGTCTTATGAAAAGCAGTAATGAGCTGATTTAATGTTTTCAACAAACCACATGGCACTGAACCGTGGCTATGCCACAGGTGTGCGGCAATCTAAATATGCATCAGTTTCCCAGCTATGACCATTCCCCCTACTGTGGACACAACACAGATTTGTTTAATTGGTTCCAGGAGCTAGCTAAATTGCCCAGCTGCTTTGAGTTTTAGGCCCCCAACTAGTTTATATACCAATAATAATAAAATAAAGTTATTTTATAGCAACTCAAGCTATTACAGGGTTTTTTTCTCTTCTTAATCTGGGGGGGGGGGTCAAGTTTTTTTTAATTTTCCAAACTGTATTTAATTTATGATCATTTATGATGCATTTATTTCATGATAGTAAACAAAAGTAGATCTTATAATTTGTTATACATTTATAAACAAAAAAGAGATTATAGAATTATAACTCAGTTCACTTCTTATAAACCCTCCACACTCCAAGACTTGTTTTACCCTATGCAACAGTCAAGAAAATAGAACCACTGATAAGTAGATCTTAAACTCTGTTATACCAAGGAAGAGCATTTATAAACTAAATAAATTTAAAAAATAAATAAGAGATTACATAATTATAAATCAGTTCAATTTTTGTAAACCCTACACGCTCTTAGATTTGTGTTACCGTATGCAACAGATCAGAAAATGGAACAACAGATAAGCTGATCTTAAACTTTGTTATACTGATTTATTTAGCTTGCTGCTCCGCACATCGCCACATTTTTTAAAACTTGCAGCCGCCATGCAGGAGGGCGATTGAAAAGCTTCACGAAAATCAGCTGCCGTTCTTGCGCTCTGCGGCTGCAATCAAATGTAGCTATGTGCACGCATAAGGAAGAACCATGCCCGAAGCATCAGGATTCTTTAAAGTTTCTGTTTGAGACGGTTGTTCTGCTAAAGAGGCAAACGAGCTTTCCAACTGAATTTTTTTTTTTAATTTAAATTCAGATTGTGGGGTGTAAACGTCAAAAAATCCGGTTCTTCGGCAGTTTCCTGAACTATTGTTCATTGTGGCCTCGTCACCACCCGCAAAATACACCAGGCCACTGAGATGTCCCCAGACCAGATTTTAAGAGTCATTCTCGTCACTCATCTTGTTTGATCATCACTGGATACATCCTGTAGGTCTTCGTTTCTCTAAAAAACTGTCTTGATCGTCAGAAGTGTGGATAAATGAGTTCCCATATCAACAGACAGCCATGTCGGAACACACGCTGAAACCAAAAATAAAGGGCTTCCAGATTGTATTGCTTTAAACCAATAGAACTGGATAGCACCAATGCACGGTAATAAACTAGTGGAATAAATAGTGGAATGCCCAGCAATTGTGACTCTGCCGCTGTTTATTGGATTAGCAAGTAGTACTTTGAAAAACTGAAAATGCCAGAGCTTTACCTCACATTAGAATTGCCAACCCCTACGTGGAGCCTGAAGACCTCCCAGAATTACAACTGATCTCCAGATGATGGAGATCAATTCCCCTGGAGAAAATGGCTCCTTTGGAAGGTAGACTTATGGCGTTACACCCTCCCCACACCCTGCCCTCCGCAGGCTCCACCCCATATCTCTAGGAAATTTTCCAACCAAGAGTTGGCAACCCTACCTCACATATAAGTGTCAAATAACTAGGGTTGCCAGCTCTGGGTTGGGAAACACCTGGAGAATTTGGGGGATAGAGCCTGAGGAAGGTGGGGTTCGGAGAAGGGAGGGAATTCAGCAAGGTATACTGCCATAGAGTCCACCTTCCAAAGTGGCCATTTGCTCCAGGTGAACTGATTTCTGTCGCCTGGAGATCAAATAATGCTCATTGTCTTAATTCTGTTTTCTAGCTGCTGCCTCAGACTGCTTCTAAAACCGTCCACATCCAGCCTTGAAGAGAACTCTACTGTTGTGTAGCAAAGAGAACTGGAAGAAATGGCGCCTCCCGTCACTGAAGGTTTAATTGACGAAAAGTGTCATGCTTCAATATACATTTCATCTGAGAAAAAGTGAGAAGGACTCTGTTTACTTCCAGGTTGGTAATAAGTTAATTCCTTTTTTTAAAAAAAAACACTATCATAAAAAAAAACCCTCCAACATATATAATTTTGTTTGCCTTGCCCATGTGATGAGTTTGGCCTAAAGCGCTCTCTCGTCTAAGGGAAAAGGATCCAGGTAAGCCTGGCTCTTGGATCTTCTCGACAGCTGCTGAGAGATGCAGGAAGCATGGAACCACATATCCCCAGCTCGGGAAAACATGGGTGGATCCATATATGATTGGACTTCCATGTACTCCCAACCCTATCCTGTAAGAACACAGTGTTTGACAGAGAACTTCTACTGCTTGCATGGAGTATTTCCTGATATGGGGGGGGGGGGGCATGTATGCATCAGAGGTTCTGAGACCTTGGGTTTGCTTTCTGTAGTTTCAAATGCACAGCTTCTCTGTCTCTCTCTTTTCAGGGGAGAGGGGCAGGAGTCCATGTTTGTATCCTCAGGTGTCTAATTGTACTGCAAAAAAAAAATAGCTGGGCGGAATATGAATCAAGGCTGCAAGACTGGTGAAGGGGGGTGACTCTCACCGCCCATTCAATTTCCTTGATTGGAAACCTCCCACCACCACCACCACAGTTGCTTTAAGCCCCAGAAGGGGAAATGGACCAGCACCATACGTGTGCCGGTAGAAAAGACTATCAAGTCTCAGCTGACTTATGGCAACCCCACAGGGTTTTCAAATAAAGGAAGCCACAGCCTTCAATTTGCAAGATCTGAGCAAGGCTGTCAAAGATAGGACATTTTGGAGGACTTTCATTCATAGGGTCGCCATGAGTCGGAAGCGACTTGACGGCACTTAACTCACACACACAGGGTTTTCAAGGCAAGAGACAAACAAAGGTGGTTTGCCATTGCCTGCCTCTGCGCAGCAACCCTGGTCTTCCTTGGTGGCCTCCCATCCAACTACTAACCAGGGCCGACCTTGCTTAGCTTCTGCTGATACTTTGGCTAGCCTGGGCCATCCAGGTCAGGGTAAATGTCACCTTTTTACCTGATTCTATTCCCTTCTGTGGCCTAATGCAGCCATGGGAAGGTGGGGCTATTGTCAATCTGGGAAATGGCAAAGGAGGGAAGAGTCCAGCCTTTCATTCCTTTCCTATCCTGAATCTATATCCCTACTCCCATAGACTCTCTTTTCAGTATACAGACCCCAGCACCACACATGGTTTGGCCCACGGAACGACCACCAATGAAACAGATTTAAAACTCTCCAAATGACAAAGGAAATTGGTTTCACGTGCGTCTCAACACAACTTTGCTTCTCTAAACAACTGTCTTGATCATCAGAAGTGTGGATAAATGAGTTCCCACATCAACAGACAGCCATGTCGGAACACACGCTGAAACCAAAAATAAAGGGCTTCCAGATTGTATTGCTTTAAACCGATAGAACTGGATAGCACCAATGCACGGTAATAAACTGATTATGCCTCTAATCAATGGATATTTGTATAAGTGCCAGACATAAGGCATAAGTGAGTCCATGTGTTAATCAGAAGGCAAGCGTTTGCTGCAGACGGCCTCCATGCGAGGAGAGGGAGAGAGTTCTGTTTCGCTGCAGGATAAAAAAAAAAAAACATCCCCCAACTGGACTGAGCAATCTTTACCAAGGATGAACGTATTAGCTAGCAAATTATTTAATGTGTGTATCTGTTCCTTTTTCCAAAGGCTTGGGAGAAGGAGCCCTTTATCAGAAAAAAGTCTTCTACTCCATTATAAAGTTCTACTATGGTTAAGGTTGTCAACTCCTGGTTGGGAAATTCCTGGAGATTGTGGGGGTGGAGCCTGGGGAGGGCGGGGTTTAAGAGGTGAAGGACCTCAGCAGGGTATAATGCCATAGAGCCTGCCCTCCAAAGGCACCATTTTTTTTCCAGGGGAACTGATCTCTGTAGTCTGGAGAGCAGTTGTAATTCTGGAAGATCTCCAGGCCCCACCTGGAGGTTGGTAACCATAATTATGGTCCAGTCAAGGGAGCCAGCGTGGTGTAGTGGTTAAAAGCAGTGGTTTGGAGGGGAGGACTCTGATCTGGTGAACTGGGTTGGTTTCCCCACTCCTACACATGAAGCCAGCTGGGTGACCTTGCGCTAGTCACAGCTCTCTTAGAGCCCTCTCAGCCCCACTTACCTCACAGGGTGTCTGTCGTGGGGAAGGGAAGGTGATTGTAAGCCAGTTTGAGTCTCCCTTAAGTGGTAGAGAAAGTCTCCATATAAAAACTAACTCTGCTTCTTCTTCTTCTTCTTCTTCAACACTTGTTCAAAACAGCTTTAAAAAGCAACACCAGTTTCATCACTGGAATCCTGACGCTCCCACAGTGGTCTCCTCTCACAGGGAGGGTTGGGCCAGTTAACTAAATACTTTTTGACCACAGGAAGTTTGACGTTAATTATCTTCAACGAGTAAATGAGTGAGTCAGGGGTGTGAGCATGTGCAACAGAGAATGCAAAGCTATTTTAAAAACTGGAAATAACCTCAGAGTTTTCTCAATCAACCCCAGACGCTGGCAAGTCTCAGAGGTTCGGAATTTCATAATTGTGGGGCAGGGAGAGGTGGGTAATTTCAAACAAAAGAGACAGCAGGACACAAGTTTGTCTCAAAAGCTACGCCTTTTCTCCTTGGAGCCCTAGCCCTTGGCCCCAGCTGTACATATAATCACTGTTGATGCGGGGGGGAAAACACTCTGCACAGACTCAGAGACATTCTGCTCTTGACTGCTGCTCCAGCGTGGTGTAGTGGTTAAGAGCGGTAGTTTGGAGCAGCGGAGTCTGATCTGGAGAACTGGGTTGATTCCCTACTCCCCTACATGAGCGGCGGAGACTAATCTGCTGGACTGTATTTGTTTCCCCACTCCTACACGCAAAGCCAGCTGGGTGACCTTGGGCAAGTCACAGTTCTCTCTGATCTCTCTCAGCCCCACCTACCTCACAAGGTGTCCGTTGTGGGGAGGGGAAGGGAAAGTGATTGTAAGCCAGTTTGAGTCTCCCTTAAGTGGTAGACAAAGTTGGCATATAAAAACTAACTCTTCTTTTTCTCCTTCATGCCACACTTTCAGGTTTTCAAAGCACTTCGCATACATTCCCTTCTCGTCATTTTTACAACAGCCGAAAAGGTAGGCTGGAAGTATGGCTGCAGGGGCTGGGAATGGCTCAGCTAAACCCATCTAGCAGCAAACACAACATTCAAAACAGGAACCGCCTCTGCCTCTTTAGCAGCTGTGCTAAGCCAGCTCTGCATTACATCTCCCTGTTTTCCGGGGCCAAACACGGCTAATACTCATCTCAGTCCAAGCCTTTCGACTACCGCCAAGGGTGTAATGACTGCACAGTAAAGAAAGGCTCTGTTTAGTTGTACGTTTTAAAATGTGCAAGGTTTTCTTTTATGTTTTAACATAGCTTTTTATAATGTTTTATGTAGGTATTTTCTTATACTTTTATGAGGTTGTTACCCGGCCTGTGCTATTGTGGATAGGACAGGGTTATAAATCTATGGTTAAATAAATAAATACCACATGGGAAGCTGATGATACAGATGCCAGGAAGCTGGGCAAAGGAGATTCTGGGTCAGGGGTAGGGTTGCCAACCTCCAGGTGGTGGCTGGAGATCTCTCGCTATTACTTCTGATCTCCAGGAGATAGAGATTAGTTCCCCTGGAGAAAATGGCCGCTTTGGCAATTGGACTCTATGGCACTGAAGTCTTTCCCCTCTCCAAACCCTGCTCT
This sequence comes from Euleptes europaea, assembly GCF_029931775.1. Lineage (NCBI taxonomy): Eukaryota > Metazoa > Chordata > Lepidosauria > Squamata > Sphaerodactylidae > Euleptes > Euleptes europaea. The sequence goes on from NC_079328.1 coordinate 38,863,442, forward strand.
CCTCAGGCTCCACCCCCAAAATCTCCATGTATTTCCCTACCCAGAGCTGGCAACCCTAGTCAGAAGAAGAAGAAGAGTTGGTTTTTATATGCTGACTTTCTCTACCACTTAAGGGAGACTCAAGGCAGCTTACAATCACCTTCCCTTCCCCTCCCCACAACAGACGCCCTGTGAGGTAGGTGAGGCTGAGAGAGCTGTGACTAGCCCAAGGTAATCCAACTGGCTTTGTGTGTAGGAATGGGGAAACAAGTCCAGTTCACCAGTTTAGCCTCCGCAGCTCATGTGGAGGAGTGGGGACTCAAACCCTGTTCTCCAGATCAGTCCACCGCTCCAAACCACCACTCTTAAACACTAGTCAGGGGAGGAAGGCGTTCTTGACCCTCTGGAAATCTTGTCAGATTGTGGAGAACACTGCCCCAGGTTCACAAATTTTCTTTGGCAAAATGTTTGAAATTCATGGAATTTCAAAGTATCTCCACATACAAGTTCTTACACCAGGCAGCCATCTCCATTCACACACCAACAAATAAACCTGCCCCACTTTCTTATAATCTCATTCACATAGGGTTGCCAGCTCTGGGTTGGGAAATACCTGGAGATTTTGGGGGCAGAGCCTGAGGAGGGTGGGGATTGGGGAGGGGAGGGACTTCAATGCCACCGAGTCCAATTGCCAAAGCAGCCATTTTCTCCAGGGCAACTGATCTCTGTCGCCTGGAGATCAGTTGTAATAGCAGGAGATCTCCAGCCACCACCTGAAGGTTGGCAACCCTACATTCACAGGATATTTCACAGGCTGGTGCTTCTTTTATGTTCAAAAGCTAGCCGAGATAGGATTACGCTAAAGGAAAATTTTGAGTAGGGAAGCAAATATCCTCATTGTGCCTTCTTCAATGAAGTTTATGATGCCTCTCAGGATATATCCCTTTGTTTCTAGTTCAGGACATCATAAGAACCCAAGAACATAAGAAAAGCCATGCTGGATCAGACCAAGGCCCATCAAGTCCAGAAGTCTGTTCACACAACGGCCAACCAGGTGCCTCTAGGAAACACAAAGACGACTGCAGCAGCATCCTGCCTTCATTTCACGGCACCTAATATAATAGGCATGCTCAAAGAAGAGGGTGCCAGGCGCATGGGCCGCACTGCGCATAGGACCTGAAAAGCAGACATTGGGGGCATGCTTGAACAGGAGATTCTGGGCATGCAACTTAGCACAGAATCAGATGTATATTCCTCTTGCCTCTCCGGTATATCACGGCAGCCTTTCTAGCTCAGCGGGTTAGAGGGAAATGCACACCTCGGCGGTATAGGTGCCACAACGTACTTTACAGGGACACACGCTCTCTTTCTTCGATGTTTGAAGCATGCTTGCTAAAAGCAGATGGCCACCACCAGCACTGGTGCTTCAGATGGAGATTGTAACGAGAGAATGTCCCTTTTTTTTCTATGAAAAAAAATTCTCAAGGAGTTTCGCAGCATGATTTTGTGTCACTTTGTGATGTGTTTTAACTATCATTACACAGTACTGCGTTTCTTTTTTTAGGAAGCCTTTGTTTCAAGATCCACAAAAGTGCAGGGATCTACCAGGCTCTTCTCGCAGAGGCAAATCTCCCAGTACATCTTGGAAGTCTTTAATTTCACAAACAACAGAATAATAAGAAGAGATAACAATAATTATAGCCATAACTACTTAGCACTTATATAGTGCTTTGTGCAATGGGAGTGCTGAGCAGACATTAAGTAATTAGCCCTCACAACACCCATGTGGGTTAGAGAAGTATAATTACCCGTATGCCACAGATGGAGAGAGAACATAGAGAGGTTACCTGGCTCGCAACAAATGTGGTACAATGCACACAAGCTGCCTTCACCAGGAAGAAACAAAGCATCAAAATGCTTGGAGCCTGATCTTAAATATGCCTACATGTGAACAAGATTGTGCAATTGTCCTGAGAGGCAGAGCACATGATGGAATAAGAGCTTTTTATGCAGGCATTCCCAAGTTCCGCCTCTGGCATCTCCAGTTAAAGGACGTTAAATAGAAGAACCTGGGAAAGACTTCCCTCTGCCCAAGATCTAGGAAAGCTGTTGCCTGTCAGGGCAGACGACAGCAGCCTAGACAGACCGAGGGGATGATTTGGTATCAGTCAGCTTCATGTGTTCAATCAGAGCTTTATTGTTTAATTTGATCAAGAGGGTCCCTCCCTCTTTCCATCACCCGCACTGTCAAGCCTACTTAGGCATTGATCCAAAGGGGTGGAATCGAAGAGCTCCCCGTTCCAGCTGCTGCTTGCCAAGATCCCAATCTGGGTCCTGGAAAGGGCGGTCGTGTTCCCCAAATGTAGCAATACACGGTCTCTGCTTGCCATGGCAAAAAACACCCTGCATCTCAGCACTCATGTACTGGCACATGCGCCTGCGTAACCCTTGGGAACACCTCTCAATCTCCTACAAATTTCTGTCTTACAATTTAAGAACCTGGGCATTAAATCTTATATATATAAAAAAGGTAAAGGTTCCCTGTGCAAGCACTGGGTCATTCCTCATCCATGGGGTGACGTCACATCCCGACGTTTTCTAGGCAGACTTTGTTTGCGGGGTGGTTTACCAGTGCCTTCCCCAGTCATCTTCCCTTTACCCCCAGCAAGCTGGGTCCTCATTTGACTGACCTCAGAAGGATGGAAGGCTGAGTCAACCTTGAGCCAGCTACCTGAAACCGACTTCCGTCGGGATCAAACTCAGGTCGTGAGCAGAGCTTTTGACTGCAGTACTGCAGCTTACCACTCTGCGCCACGGGACTCTTAAATCTTATATATAGGGTAGGGTAAAACGCCTGGCTGGCTGCAAGCCTCTCCGCTCCAATGGACTGACGGGATATCACAAAATGGCATAATAGCTGTGGGGGGACGGATGAGTCACAGAATGTTGACTACTAGTGCAGTTTTGACAGAGAAAGAGAGAGCTGGTTTGGCAAGGACCGATCTTCAACTAGGGCTTCACAGAGAGGGAAGAAAAAGAAGTAGAGTTGGTTTTTATATGCCGATTTTCTCTACCACTTAAGGAAGAATCAGACCGGCTTACAATCACCTTCCCTTCCTCTCCCCACAACAGATACCCTGTGAGGTAGGTGAGGCTGAGCGAGTGTGACTAGCCCAAGGTCACCCAGCTGGCTTCTAGTGTAGGAGTGGGGAAAGAAATCCAGTTCACCAGATTAGCCTCTGCCGACCGCCGCTCATGTGGAGGAGTGGGGAATCAAACCTAGTTCTCCAGATCACAGTCCACTGCTCCAAACCACTGCTCTTAACCACTACACTATGCTGGCTCATTTTTCCAGAAGAGGAAGGCTGCATGCATTGGTGAAGACGTGGAAACGAATTTTCTATTAGGGATTCGATGAAATTTCTCCCATCCCTGTTGGTTTTAGGGCTGTCGATTCGGTTCCATCCGACATGGAAAACAGCCGAATTTTCCCTGATTCAGCGGTTTCCAGTTCGGATAGAGCCCAAGTCAAAAAAGGCGGGAAAACGATGAGTCAAACTCGGCAAGTTCGGGCGAACGCGGTTAAATTCGTACAACTTTGGCGGCCCCGAATCAGCATTCTCCCACGGCCAATGGTGGCCCAAGCTGGGTCTTCTTCTGGCCAATCAGAGCAGGGATTCTCCCTTTTGAATTGGCCAGGAGAAGAGTATAAAAACTCCTGAGACCCTCTCATCCCGTTCTGTCCCCTCCCGAATTAATTTCCTTCCATTTTGGTGGTGCTGCTCATGAGAGATCCTCAGCTGAGCAGCTTACTGGAATGGGATTGGATTTACTTCTCCTCCCTGCTCCTGCTGGAAGACATCCACACAGTTTGATTTTTGGGGTTTTTCTCTATACCTTTTCTCCTGTGTGTGTGGGGGGGAAGCAGATTCTGTGTGTGTGTGGGGGGGAAAGCAGTTTCTATGGTTGGGGGGGAAGCCAAAGGGGGGCTGTTGCCTGTTCTGCCGGGGGGGTGCCCGCTTGCCTCTGCGAGAGTGTGGTTCTGCCTTTTTCTGCCCGTTGCCACCCTCGCCTGGAGTTGAGTCAGTGCGGCGGTGCGGCGTGAGTGTCCCTCCGCTCGGCACCCACGGCTCCTCCTCTTCCTTGGATTGTTTGTTTGGGGTTGAGCCGAGAGCCGTACTGGTTTGAGGGGGGGGCTTTGCCTTTTCTGCTGGGGGGAGTGTGCCCGCTTGCCTCTGTGGGAGTGTGCTTTCTTTTTCTGCCCATTGCCACCCTCGCCTGGAGTTCAGTCAGTGCGGCGGTGCTGCGTGAGTGTCCCTCTGCTCAGCACCCATGCCTCCTCCTCTTCCTTGGATCATTTTTTTGGGGTTGAGCTGAGCAGTACTGGTTTGAGGGGGGGATTGTTCTGCTGGGGGGGGGGCTTGATTGCCTCTGTGGAGTGTGATTTGGGGGGTTACCTGTCCTGGGGGGGCTAATTGCCTCTTTGCGAGTGAAATCTTTCAATCCTGAAGATACGGAATTTGCGCAGGTCACGCTTACGCTAGTAGCGTTATAAGATGCACTTTGGCTGTGTTGAAATGAAAAGATATGTTACCCATGCTAGTTACTCTGTTTACTTACGCTTTGAGTTTTGTTGGATGCACTTTTGGCGTAGTTACATCAGCTTCTAAGAGTGTGTGTGTGTGTGTGTGTGTGTGTGGGAAGCCAAAGGGGGGGGGCGACCTGTCTTGGTGGGAGGGCTTGATCTCCTCTTTGCGAGTGTGATTGTTGCTGTTTTCACTGGTTGCCACCTTCGCCTGGAGGTCAGTGTGGGTCGGTGAGTTTTCACTGGCTGCCCCAGAAAAAATGGGAGGTTTTGCCTTGGATTTGCCGCTCTCTGATGCACATTAAGGATTGCCAGCTCCTCTTCATTCCAATGGGCGGAGGGGGAGAACCCCTTCCAGACTCCATAACTCAGAACCCCCTGACCCAATCTGGACCAAACTTGGGGGTTCTTGCAAGAAGGGTCCCCTCAAGCTACACTGAATGTTTGGGACCTCTAACTCCAAAAATGCCCCCCCCCCGGAGCCATGGAAAGCAGTGAATGTGCTTAAATGGCATTATTCGGCCGAATTTATTCGCGAATGCCGAATTTCATGCCGAATTCCACGGATCTGAATAGGGGGAGTTTGGACTTTGCCATTTCCCAAATAGAAATGGGCTGAATTTTGCCGAATCTGAATGTTACCTTTTTTTTTTTTCAATAGCCCTATCTGGTTTGTCTTGAAAATCCCTTGTATGAATCAAACTCACGAGCCTTTCTTTTCAGGTCATTTTGCTCTTTTCTCGCACTTAAATTTCCCGTAAAAATTATGCATTTTTTAAAATGTTATCGTGCACTGACTGTATTTGTGTGTAAATGGTGTAAAAGAGACAAATGGATCGGGGAAACCAGCAAAAGGCTCACAACGACAAGATACGGAAATGAAATGAAAGGACGCATGTTCACACATCTCTATTCCACTTAGTGATTCTATTTAAGCAGCTAACCCTTCGCTTCCAGGGGTCCACAATCATAATCCTTACAGTGCGTGTCAGACTATTCTTTTAAATGCACTCAGGCGTACTCCCTTTTTAACCCTATCCAAGCCCTACAAAAGCAGCCCTGTTGTAGCCTATGTATCAATATGGCAATTTCTTATTCCTGGAGCTATAAGCATGATCCAGCTTCGGGGCCAAATATCAGCCCCAAAAGTTGTGGTCCCAAATTTTAACTGGTGGGAAGGGAAGAGATGCTTAACACTTCCTCATCTGGCTATTTTTCTGTTCAAAAGGCCCTACTGTAAGACACTGTTTTTCTATAGGGGGAAAGGTACAGAGCCCCATTTCTCTTGGGATAGGGGACAATATTCAGTGGGAAATTAACCTCTTACACCCTCAGCCTTCCATTCAAGATTTAAATTTCCTGTGATTTTTTTTTTAATTGCAAAACTCAGGGCAAATTCCCTTGCAATTGAGCGTCAGTTGTAATTTTGGCCCCCCGTTTACAAGAAAATGCCACAGCATAAAGGGACCTTTCCTCTTCTTGGGGAAAAAAAGCATAGCAGCACCTTTATCTAAAATAAGTAGTCCCAGACACATGCACGTACACACATATAAAAGGCTTCCTTTCGACGGCATGCCTTGTATAGCAAGAAGGGTTAAATTTATGTTCCATTACAAGACCTCCTCCCTTTCTTCTTCTTTTCTCCCCCCCCCTTCCTTTTGGTTTCATCTTCTCAGTAAAACACATAACTTAAAATGAAATCAAATATTAAAAATGACAGACTATATAAGTGCTGTGAGTAACTTCAGGTCACGGAGGGAGGGAAATGCAGGCAAGTTGTCAGGCACTATCTGTCAGAGTGAATTAGAAACAATCAACAGAGACTGAAAGGGAAGGTGATTGTTATTAAGCAGTGGGGCTGTGAGCAAGCTACCCAGATGTGGTCATGCATATAAAGAACAGGAAACAGCAGTTTAATTCAGGAAGCAGTGGCGAATAGGGCAGCACAAAGGATAAAAGTCTTTTGTCGCTAATAAGCTGGAAGTTACTTTGATAACAGCGGGGTTAGAGTCGAGAATAAAACACATTTTCTTTCCCCACCATACACCATTAATATCACAGAAATGTGGTAGAAAGGAATGTGGTGGCACAAGGAAAGATTAGTTGCCAGGCCTCGCCATCAACAGCAACACAATGTCACAGCTCATATTATTAATTAGGAAACCGCGATTGGCTACGTCTCGGTGACAGGAGGGGGAGGGCCGTTCGCTCCTTTACCTCGGCAATATGTTCAAAAACTGGAACTTGGCACAACGCAAAAAAAAAGTCATAAGCGCATCATTGTTCCAAGAGGCGCACCGCTAAATGGTTTTTGTGCTTTTTCTCCACCCTTTTCTTAGCCCATGGGAAAGGTGAATAATTGGAAACAGCCTAAATATAATGAAGACCATTTATGTGGTGGCTAAAAATAATTTTACTTGCAGACGGGGCTTGATTTCAGAAGGGGCGAAAAAAAAAGGAAATATGAATTTTATAAGTAGGCATTTTGCAATTATCCGTCAGGGCCTAAATTGGGCAGCGGCTTAGCAAACAATGCCAAGATTACAGAGATTTTAAAAGTAATAATAATAATGACTGATTATTCTTCACCAAAATTCCCTGAAACGGATGAATGAAACTGAACTGGTTTTTAGACATGACCCAAAAAATTCAAAATACGAACAATATAGCAAAATATTTCATCAGTGGGCTATCTGGGTAGTGATTCATGGCCAAAACCAGGCACTGATACGTGGCTGGATTAGTGATTGGCTGACACTAGCCTGATCTCATTAGATCTGGGAAGCTAAGCAGGGTCAGTCCTGGTTAGTACTTGGATGGGACACCACCAAGGAAGTGCAAGTTGTTAAGCCGAGCCAGGAAATAGCAAACCACCTCTAAGGTGTATTGCCTGGAAAACTCTGTATGGTTGCCATAAATCAGCTGCGACTTGAAGAAGAAGAATTGGTTTTTATATGCCAACTTTCTCTACCACTTAAGGAAGAATCAAACTAGCTTACAATCACCTCCCCTTCCCCTCCCCTCCCCACAACAGATGCCCTATGAGGTAGGTGGGGCTGAGAGAGTGTGACTCACCCAAGGTCATCCAGCTGGCTTCATGTGTAGGAGTGGGGAAACAAATCCAGTTCACCAGAAGGGCGTCTGCCGCTCATGTGGAGGAGTGGGGAATCAAACCTGGTTCTCCAGATCAGAGTCCACTGCTCCAAACCACAGCTCTTAACCACCACACCATGCTGGCTCCATTATCCATTGACACCATTATCCACCATAAAGTTAGCTACAGAGCAGAAGCAGAGATATATGAATGCTATTGGGGAAAGCATGATCTTCTAGCAGAGATGGTGTTTGAAGGATGCAGAAACTATGCTCCATGTAATGACTTTTAACGTTCACACAGCACAGAAAACCCCAACTGTGAATTTTCATCACATGACAATGGATATGTGGTCTATCAAGAGAAAACTGAAATTCTGGTACCTCTCCAAAAGCTTGAGAATGAGCAACCTCTCTAGCGCAATCGGTAATTTTGCACCAGATCCAACCCAAATGTATCCATAGCACCTAAATGTTCTTTGCTCCTGTTCCTAGGCCTTAATCTACTCAGGGTTTTGCTGCAAAATCTCTTTTTTCAGTATCACAGCTCAATCCTGGGCTGGGGGAGGGAATAGAGCAATAATATACAGAAAGGCATGCCCTTGTACACGTAAAGAAAGCTTCTGCCTCACCAACGAGTCCCTGCAAACAAGAGCTTCCAGCCCAGACAGGCTCAAGCATCTACATCTCTTAATTTAAACATCAAGCACTAGCATTCTTGGGTATCCATGGGAATTTTCTGGCACGAAACGAAAAGGTGTTTTGTCTTTGCAACAGGATGGCATTTAAATCGCTAGCTTCCCAAGTCCTGAAAAACCCACCACCGACCTAGTGGCTGCAGACATTTACTGGACGATCAAACTTCCAAACGTTTAGTGTGTGGGACTGTGACCATCCTACACAACAGCTCTATGTAGGTAAAAAGCGACAGTCTTCTACTTTAAGAGAGACAGACTAGAAGGAGTCAAGGATTCTCCCCGCCCCAGCCGATCAGCAGGTTGCGTCTAACCTCTCAGACTTTCCTAGTGGCCTTTGTGTAAAATTTACAGTGTTTCTTGCCCTCCTATTTGCGAAGAATACAAATGAGACTACCATGGCCGTGTCATTATTTGACAAACACAAATCCATAAATGATGGGACACATCAATAGGCTAAAAATCAGGGTGGCAGTGCGGTGGGGAGGGGGTAAAAAAGAGAGAGGAAAAAAGATGGGAGAGCCTTTGCACATCCGTCTTATTTGAAATCTAGAGGAGAGGCTCCGCTTGGATTGCAAATTAACTGTATAAATATTTTTAATATACTTTAAAATGCATGCGCTCAATGATTCGTCCCAAGTTTGTGCGCTGCAGACCACTTTCTTAACAGCAGCAACGTTTATGCGGTCATAACTGAAGTTTTTTAATTTAACACCCCATTAAGAGGAACGGGAGGAAAGGGCAGTTACACCTTTGCTGTTGCTTCAAGTCTCTCTCTGTCTGGGTAAAGATTCGACAAGACAGCCTGCCATTGATTTACAGCGCTGCCACCACAGACATTAGTCCTGCATCCTTCCCTTCCCCCATCCGCAGACACTCTCAAATGCAGGTGTGCAGGCGCTGGGTGTATTTCCTTAATGGCACATCACTCACTAACATGCCGTAAATAACTGGATTTAAAAAACAAAAAACAAACACAATGGCCATTTTAATAGTGTTTTCATTAGCTTGATGCATTTTTGCCGAGTGAAAGCTAGGGTGTGACATTCATAGAATCACAGAGTTGGAAGGGACCACCAGGGTCATCAAGTCCAACCCCCTGCACAATGCAGAAAACTCACAACTACCTCCCCACCACACCCCCAGGGACCCCTACTCCATGCCCAGAAGATGGCCAAGATGTCCTCCCTCTCATCATCTTCCTAAGGTCAAACAGATGGCCATCTAGCCTCTGCTTAATAACCTCCAGGGAAGGAGAGCTCACCACCTCCCGTGGAACCGCTCTGACTGTTAGATAGTTCTTCCTAATGTTTAGATGGGAACTCTTTTGATCTAATTTTAATCCGTTGGTTCTGGTCCGGCCTTCTGGAGCAACAGAAAACAACTCGGCACCCTCCTCTATATGACAGCCCTTCAAGTACTTGAAGATGGTTATCATATCACATCTCAGTCGTTTCCTCTCCAGGCTAAACCTACCCAGCTCCTTCAACCTTTCCTCATTCCTACCACACTTTCAGGAGACAGACAGAATCATATTTAGTTACCTGTTGTGGACAATATGGTCTATGAGCAGAAGGGAGAAGGAAAGGGGGGACATGAAAGGCAGAAGCAGCTGAATGTCGTTCCACAGAAGCGGCTGGTCACCTCCCCCAAAGCAGACATTTATTGCTGTGTAAAGAATGCTGGTAAAGTTCATAGGCATGTGGCACATACACCAACAGTTCCCAAGGTTTGTTTTGGTGGAATCTCAGCAATTGCGTGTTAGGGCTGCCATATGTTTGTGGATCCAGGCTGATCGCAGAGGAAGGGGGGGGGAATTTGCAAGGGGGAATCAAGGAATGGGTGAGGCCACACTGCTCATTATCCCTAAAAACGCCCCCTTTCAAAAGGCTCCTCTTGCAGTCACAGTCCTTTCCTGAGGATTGGACTGAAAGGGGAGTGGAGGCAGCTTGACCCTGCCACCAGCGTAAGTGCCCTCTTATCACGGAATAAGAGGCACTTACGCTGGTGGCAGGGGCAGTTCCATCAGCACCTGGGCGCCATGGAGCTGCACAGTGCTCCTCTGACGCTGCAGCCTCTCCGGGACCTAAATCCTGGAAGAGAAATGCAGCGCTGGCATGGGGGTGGGGGGGGTGTCCCCAGGGACAGAGCTGACTGTAGCCAACTTCCTAAGCCCCTCCAGCCCGGGAATGCCCCCTCCAGCAACAGCATTGCGGCACCAGGTTTTTCTTGGCGCAGCATCTGTTTTCAACGGGGCTTCCCCCCTATTTTTTGTTTTAAAGACCTTTTTTTTTAGCCTCGCAGCAGCTGGGAAACCTCTTTGGAGGAGCCACAGAGGCCCCTAGGCCATGCTGTCCCCGGCCGCTGCAAGGCTCAGGAATGGGATGTCAGACTTCATTTCAGTCTTGGAGCATTGTGGGAGAAAAGAAGTACCAAAAAAAATGTCCAGTGGGTACTTTGCAGAAAATAATCTCTTGCCCTTGGTTCTCTCTTGTCTGCATTAACATTCTCAGGCAAGCATGGGGTTGGGAATACCCCCATTTGCCTTGTATTGGGTTGTTCTACTATTATTAGTTTCACTTTACACATGGCACAGAAGAAGAAGAGTTGGTTTGTTATATGCCAACTTTCTCTGCCACTTAAGGGAGACTCAAACCGGCCTAAAATCACCTTCCCTTCCCCTCCCCACAACAGACACTCTGTGAGGTAGGTGGGGATGAGAGAGCTCTAACAGAGCTGTAATGTGTCCAAGGTCACCCAGTTGGCTTCTTGTGTAGGAGTGGGGAAACCAACCCAGGTCACCAGATTAGCCTCCGCCACTCACGTGAAGGAGCAGGAAATCAAACCCGGTTTTCCAACTCCGACTCCACCTCTCTTAACCACCACGCTTAACCACTGTTTGGCCTATTGGGGAATCCCACATGCAAACTCTATCATCAACCAAAAGGGAGACGGCAGCCAAGAAATCAGAGGGAAATTGAGACTGGAAACGGCAGCCGTGAAGGAGCTAGAATAGATTCTTAAGTGTAAGGATGTGTCACTGACAACCAACATCAAGATAATTCATGCCATAGTATTCTCTATTACTGTGTATGGGTGTGAAAGCTGGACAATGAAGAAAACTGATAGGATGAAAGCAGATTCCTTTGAAATGTGGTGTTGCAAGAGAGTGTTGCAGATGCCGTGGACTGCCCCCCCCAAAAAAAAACACAAATCAGTGGGTTCTAGATCAAATCGAGCCTGAACTGACCCTAGAAGTCAAAATGACTAAACATCATTTGGTCACATTATGAGAAGACAAGAGTCATTGGAAAAGACAATCATTCTAGGAAAAGTGGAAGGCAGCAGGAAAAGAGGAAGACCCAACAAGAGATGGATTGACTCTATAAAGGAAGCCACAGCCTTCAATCTGCAAGATTTGAGCAAGGTTGTTAAGGATAGGATGTTTTGGAGGACACTGATTCATAGGGTCACCATAAGTTGGAAGTGACTTGACGGCACTTACACACACACATGCAAACTCATGGCTAGAACTGTTTCTGGTCATGAAAATGGCACCAAGGGGGGGAGGGATGAAGTCCCTTCTCCATGTGTGCTGCACACACATAAGGCAGCATTCATTAAGGAAACGAAAAAATTCAGCTCTCCATTCAGAGAGTCCAGCACACAACTCAATGGGCACTTCACCCTTCGCAGTCTTTCATCTTTTGTGGCCTTCTGTAAAACAGGAACAACCATGACTTTCCCCATAGCTGCAGATAAGAGATGGAGGGAGAATCCAAAGAGGGTCAATCGTGGAACGTTTCTGTTTACTATTAAGGATGTTCCTATGAAGAATAAACTAGCTGAGCTGTGAAAAATAATTCTCGCAGGGCATGGAAGAATCAAAGATGCAGGTCTGCAGGGTAGACAGAGAGAATCACTGGGCGGACAGCCAAGAAGGGCACAATTCACACTCATCCCAATGGCCAATGCCTTCAGCCAAGATGATGCTCAAAATATATTTGTTGGATCCAGTCAGCTTTTTCACTCGATCTCACACAATTCTCTCTTTACTAAAGCCTCTATCCCACATGGAATTTTTACCCTTAGGTCCTATAATCCCCAACACAGTCTTTTTGGGTGGTCAGAGGGGACCCCTCTTTCCTTTCTCACCACCAGAAAAATTGGTCGGATCCAACTGTATGTGTTGGTTGCTGTTTTGACAACCCTCGCAAGAAATAAAAGTTGTGCTCAAAAAATAGTGGGTGACTGTTACCAGAATTCCCCACAAATTTTGTCCCCCTTGCATCGTCAGCCAAACACCAGTGACAACTTCATAAGGGGGGGGGGAGAAAGAAAGATTTAACGCTTCTGCTTTTATATGTTATTACGGTACATATAACATCTGCATTGTCAAGTTGCTTGTTAGTGAATAACACATTTATCACGTGGTTCAGGCAGCATAAACAAGAAGGTCAATTTTGTTTCAAACCTATATGAATATGCTTCTGGAACTGAATTAACTCCTGATTGAAAAGTTGCACATTTTCAGCTGGCTAATCACATTTTATTTCAGCGCGCACAGAAAACATGGCAATGAAATTAGCTGTTTGTTTGCACATTTGGAGGAAAAAATATTGGTATCTTTAAACCCTGGCAAGGAGTTCAACAGGTGGCCAGGTAAAAGATCTGATGTGGGAGCAAATATTACTGATTCAATAGTAAACTGCTCTATGCTTTAGGGTTGCTATTTTTTCTTCTTTTTCTCTTAAGTGTAACATAATAAAACCTTTGATGCCTGTTTCATCAGCATGAACTGATTGTTCTAAGAGAAGGGGATAAGTTATCAAGGACTGACAAAGCCGGTTCTGAGCAACCTTATCGGCTGAGAGGAAGACAAAGGTCATTCAGCAGTCTCGACCCTGGTCAAACACAGGGACCTCCTCTCTTCCTGCTTCCATGAAATGAAAATCTAAACATACAAAGTAAAACAAAACTGAGTGGCAGCAAGACCTGAGATCCAGTGGACAGAAAACTGAGTTTTAACTTGGAAAAACCGTGTCCATTTATGCATGGCTGTTTCCTCGCGGTCACCCCGCCAACTACTTCAGGGCTTTGCTTTGATTATGCATGCATTTTCTGACCATCAGAGGTCACCTCATTCTCCCCCTCACTCTTCCCCACGTTTTCTGGATGTTGGCTAAACACACACCCAGAAAACGCAGGCAAGACGTGAGGAAATATGCAAGGAGAGCGAGGCTTTAGCCTTCCCTCCACTCCACCTTTTTCCTGAACTGAAATGGTCCAGAGGGACACCATTTGGTCTGCTGGGGAAATCGACAAGTGTCAACGTGAGTTTCCCCAGCAGGCCAATCAGTGAACTTTCAGGACAGTTGCTGGTTGGGAAAATGACCAAGGGGCTTAAGGTTCTTCTCCAGACATACAAGCGACTTCTAAGGCCACAACTATGCAATGAAGTCAAACCATGGGGGCCTTCAAACCCCCCAGTTGTTTCCCCCCCTTCTCTTTTCTAGAAATACAGTCAGTTAAGGAAACAAGCAAAGGTAGTGCTAGAAAATGTTTCTATTTCTGAAATCATTCCTCATTCCAGCCTACTGAATTCTCCAAACTGGCGCCCATAAAGATTCACAACGGGTGTGCAATGTTCTCGTCCCAACTTTGCTACAGAACTGCTGACACTAACACAAAAGCTAAACATTAGAAGATGTTGAACTCCCCCATCTGCAGTGTGCCTCCCCAGAGGGTGAACACACTCAGCGGCAATTCCCTCTCTTGGCACATAATCTCTAAACCTTATAGGCAACGGTAGCGATTTCCCAGTCCGAGCAGATTGGCGGCTGAGATCACTTGTTTGACATACTGTGGGGAGCTAAACGCTTACCTTATTAAAGGACTGCCCTCCACAACACAGTGCAGTTAAATAAACTGTTGCCACCGTAATTGTTCGGCAGCACACTGCTGATAATATTATGAATTGCCGCTAATGTCAGGTTAGTAAATTAATACGGGAGTATCATTTAGTGTTAATTCCAATGAGTTTCCTGAAGTTAAGTATATGAAGAGGGATTAGTTTCCTTCTAGACAGAAATTCACCTAACAAGAATGATTCAAACAGACACAGCGGTGCAGAGCCTAAGTGTATCAAGTGATATACGTTGAACGGTTTTAAACTTCTGTTGCTTGTTTGTTGGAGAACCGATTCAGCAAACCTTGGCTCCAGCAATAAGGCCAACAGGCTTCAAAATGATTACATGCAAATCAGGATTCCAGAATTTGGCAGCATTGTATACTAGGCCCTTCTTCTCTTCTGACCCCCTCACAGAAACATATCTTTGTTTTTTCTAAAAAAGGCCACTTTTCGAAGGATCAGGAGGATCAGGAGGACGCTGTCATCTTAATGTTTATTAATACTCCCATAATAAATTAGTAATAAACCGTAATTGATAGCAGCTTTTATCAACTTGGCTAGATTGTCATCAGAGGGTTCTCCACAGCAAAGATTTAAATGTTTCATTTTATTTTTAACTTTCCCCTTTTCTCTATTTCAGTAATGTCAAGCAAAGAGGTATGGTTTTACTATGTGAACGAATCATAGTGTAGAATAATTTATGACTTGGTCTCAGGCTCTCAGAAAAAGCTATTTCAAATCTTCGCTTTGATTTGGTGGTATCAAAAAAAAGGTACTCAAAATAACAGCAGAAGCTCTTTGGAAGGAGAACGGCGCCTCAAGGACAGCTAGATGGGCCCAAAATTCAAGCTGTATGCCAAACAAAGCGCATTTTCTATACTTGAAATTAACCACAAAAATCTGCATGAATTAACTCAACGTGCGTTATATCGGAGTTTTCTTAGCATTCAGGCCCTTTGGCAAATACAGGTACAGGAAAAGGGGGAGACATACACACATCCACCAGTACAAATCAGTCCCAGAGAGGAACCAGAACACCCTCACACATTACTACTAGAAACTCACCCCAATCTGTTCGTTCCTTCTAGAACACACCTGTCGGTTGGCCAAACAATTTTCCTGAACCAATAAGGACTGGGTACTTACTTATTGCTGCAAAGAAGTTAGGATTGTCAGCTCTGGCTTGGGACATTCCTGCAGATCTTACTGTAGTGCCTGGGTGAAATTTTTGGGAGGATGGAGTTTGGGGAGGCAGCTTACTGCGAATACAATGCCATAAAGCCCACCCTGAAGTTGCCATGTCCTCCAGGGAAAACTGATCTTTGTAGTTTGGAGATTCTAGGAGAACAGGCCCCTCTTGAAGCTCAATAACCCCAACAGAAGCTGAGATTCTCAGGAAACTAGAGTCTATGTAATGTACCAGTGTCCTGAATTTGTACCATAACCCGCATACCCATGGATGTCCAGGTTGCACAGATAAAAATCATATCACATTCTGTATCATTTTGCTACTGAAACTCTCCGCTATTCTTTTGAACAGAAAATCAGGATATATAAATGCACTGAACAAGCACACTTTTAAATGAACATTTGCACAGAACCTCCTAGTGAAAACTTTTGCTTCTACTTGGATGTTTCAACACTTTTATCCTTCCACTCCCCCCACCCCGCCCCGGAACAAACTTCTTCTGGGTGCTGAAAGAAAGGTAACATCCCCAGGAAACCATACCAGGCATGATAAATCGAGACCACGTATACACACTGTGCAGTAAACATACAGATGCATAGAATAGTCAAGGGCCCTGCTGCCGCCAAGTGTTTTTAAATGAATACTTGCTAGAATTTAACAGAAAGAAATGGTCAGTGTCCGGTTAACAGGGCCATTTAGTCTTCACTGAATGGTCCCCCTTCCATTACTTGTGCGTAAGTTACAAATG
This sequence comes from Euleptes europaea, assembly GCF_029931775.1. Taxonomy (NCBI): domain Eukaryota; kingdom Metazoa; phylum Chordata; class Lepidosauria; order Squamata; family Sphaerodactylidae; genus Euleptes; species Euleptes europaea. The sequence continues at coordinate 38,879,642 of NC_079328.1, forward strand.
TGTTATCCCCATTTTATCTACAACCTATTGCTCTGGTATTTGCTCGCTTAAAAAAAAATTGTTTGTTTGTTTGTTACAATGTTATCCTACCTTTCCTTATGGTTCAAGGCGGCTTATAATAATAGCTAAAATAGCTAAAACTGAAAATAAAAGAGCAAGCCCCAAATCTCTCCCCTCTTCCTCCCTTAAAAGATGCCTGCCATTCAACTCCCTGTCAAAAGCCCTGGCAAAAAGATCGGCCTTGCAGAGCTTCCTGAAGGTCTCCAAGGAGTGGACCCTTCTCACCTCTTCGGGGAGCCCATTCGATGGAACCACGATGGAAAAGGCCCGGGCTCTGGTCAATGCCACACGGGAGACCCTAGGTGGTAGGATAGCCAACAGATTCATGCACAGGAGACAGTTCTTCAAATATGTGGGTCCCAGGTCATGAAGGGCTTTAAAAATAATAACTACCACCTTGAACTAAACTCGGATGTCTCTCGTTTGAGGCATCATGGTGAATGGGAGTTTCAACTGAGGAGAACTATGAAAGAATCATTGTTAAGAGGGATGTAGAGGGTCTGAGCTGGAGGAGGGGAAGGGAGAGGCGGGGGAAGGGAAAGAG